>NW_025950296.1:0-10040 GCF_021028975.2 Sphaerodactylus townsendi | reverse complement strand
TAACATCTGGAGTGCCAAAGGTTCGCCACCACTGATTTAGAACAAAAGTTTGGGAATAGTACTCCTTTTAAGTTACACTTGAAGGCTCAAAAGTGTGGTTTATGTTTTTAAAAGGCAGCTTCTAAATAGTAAAAGCGACTTAATTGAGGTATTGCTTTTGAAAGGCTTTCCCTTTTCAAAGCAACGTCTTAACACGTTTGATGATGGGTGAATATAGCACTTGGTTTCCTGGCTCAAGGCTTCTGAAAGTTCCTGGTGTGTGTGTGAGTGTGCAGAGGTGGGATCCAGCAGGTTCTCACAGGTTCCCGAGAGCAGGTTACTAATGATTTGTGTGTGCCGAGAGGGGGTGACTAATGGGTGATTTTGCCGCGTGATTTTTGCCTTAGTCATGCCCCTCCTCTCAACAGTAGCGTGCAGAACTTGAAGCAGTCTAGCAGGAGGTGCACCGGCGTGCGTGGCAGCCTGCGCCTGCGTGCATTCGTTTCCCACACCTAAGGACCGGCGCAGCGGCTGCATCCTTGGCACAGCCCCACCCAGGGATGCCCCGCCCCTGGAATGCCCAGCCACACCCCCATCATGCCCCGCCCAGCCCCACTGGCACTACCCCACAGTTTGAATCCCACCACCATGGGAACCTGTTACTAAATTTTTTGGATCCCACCACTGTGTGTGTGTGTGGTGTGTGGGTGTGTGTGTGTGTGTGTGTGTGTGGGATGTCGCTCTGTTCTTGCCTCCTTGCCAGAGATCAGAGCATCTTCTGTTATAACCTTACCCAATTTCTCTTCTTTTGGTTGCCTTTTGAAACAGGTTTTGCACTGACTGCAAAAACAAAGTGCTGCGAGCGTACACCATTCTGATCGGCGAGCTGGACTGCAGCAAAGAGAAGGGCTACTGTGCAGCGCTGTATGAAGGGCTGCGTTGCTGTCCCCACGAACGCCACATCCATGTGTGCTGCGAGACGGACTTCATCGCGCACCTCCTTGGCCGGGCGGAACCTGAGTTCGCAGGAGGGTATGAGTATGTAATTTGCTAGAGTGGGCTATCTAGCGCTTTGCTTTCTTTCTTGAATTACTGAATGTATATTTTAAGTGATATACATACATACGTATGTACCGTGTTTCCCCAAAAATAAGACAGGGTCTTATATTAATTTTTGCTGCAAAAGATGCGTTAGGGCTTATTTTCAGGGGATGTCTTAATTTTTTCCCCATGATTTTGCACCCCCCACGTGGCCAGATCAGTTGCACCAGGGAATCTGTAACTTGGGCTTATTTTAGGAGTGGGGCTTGTATTTCAAGCATCCTCCAAAAATCCCGAAAAATCATGCTAGGGCTTATTTTCGAGGTAAGGCTAATTTTCGGGGAAACAGGGTACTGGTTTTGCGCCCCCCACGTGACCAGTTCAGCTGCGCTGGGGAACGCAGGGGTGGCCAACCTATGGCCCTCCAGATATTCATGAACTACATTTCCCATCAGCCCCTGCCAATTGGCCATGCTGGCAGGGGCTGATTGGAATTGAAGTCCATGAACATCTGGAGGGCCATAGGTTCGCCACCCCTGTGCTAGGGCTTATTTTTGAGGTAGGGCTTATTTTCGGGGAAACAGGGTACACAGACACACATACACATGTGTATCTTTCCTAACCTTGCCGCTGTATCAGCCTTGCCCCTAGGGTAGAGATGCTCACGTCTTTGTTACAGATGCACATATGCACGTTTGATGACTGGTATTATGTTCACGGCTTGCAAGCAGTACTGGAGAGGTGTTTGAAGAGGGTTGCTGAGAGCAGAGCAGAGGTTCCCAACATGGTATCCATGGGGTTCTAAGATGCCCACTGGCACCTTTCTTGGTGTCTGCAAAGTGTTTTTGGACAGTGAGTGGGGTCATGTGGTGCTTTGGTCCAGTGAGGCTTCTGATTGGACACTGAAAAGTTGATGGGCTATACCAGTGGTGGCGAACCTTTGGCACTCCAGATGTTATGGACTACAATTCCCATCAGCCCCTACCAGCATGGCCAATTGGCTGTGCTGGCAGGGGCTGATGGGAATTGTAGTCCACAACATCTGGAGTGCCAAAGGTTCGCCACCACGGGGCTATACAGATTTTACAGCACAAAGATCTTTTTTCCCCCCTAGCAAGTCTTTATTGGCATAGACAACAGTACAACAAAAATTTAAAAACGGATTAAAAAGCATATACAATACAGGAAATAAATGTTAGGTCGAAGGAAATCTACTGGCGTTTAGTAATTTCCAGGAGAAAGTCTGCCACTATCATACAGAGAGAAGGATCAGGGTTGTCCAACAAGTGGTGTAATCTAATTAAATCGGGGAGATTGGGTAAATGTAAAGGAGTAAGATTCACATATTTGGATCTGATTTCCTTGAATCTGAGACAGTGTAGTAATTGGTGGGCCAGAGATTCAGCTGAGCCATCGTTACATGGACACAATAGTTTAGCCTTTTCTTGCTTATTAAATCTGCCATGTAACAAGGCAGAAGGCATAACATTAAACCTGGTCAGCATCATGGCTCTCCTTTGAGCAGGGTTTATTAAGCAATGCAGGTAGTGTGCCAAGTGGCCCCGTTCAAATGGGAGAGAAAAACACAGGGGGGAGCACGTTTTCTTGGCTGCGGTCATTAGGGTAGAGAACTCTCTATCCAATAGTTGACCTTTTAATTTCCTATAAGCTTCTGGCAGGGGAGACGCCTTGATCACAAAGATCTTTGCTGCACGACTGAAGGTCAGCTGCGACAGAGCCATTTTGTGGCAGCCATTTTGTGTCTGAGTCGAGAATTCCAAAGGCATCTGCAGGCTCGAGAAGGTTGGGGACCCCTGGATTAGAGAGTGGTGGAACAGAGACCCCTTGTGAAGTAGCGCTTATTCAGAGTAGACTGATCAGAGTAGACTCTGATTATGACTGGGGAGACCCAGGCTCTCATCCCCATCCCACTTTGACGCTTGCTGGATGGCCTTGAGCTAGTCGCACACTCTTGTGTCATGGAAGAAGAAGAGTTTGGATTTATATCCCCCCCTTTCTCTCCTGCAGGAGACTCAAAGGGGCTGACAATCTCCTTGCCCTTCCCCCCTCACAACAAACACCCTGTGAGGTGGGTGGGGCTGAGAGAGCTCCGAGAAGCTGTGACTAGCCCAAGGTCACCCAGCTGGCGTGTGTGGGAGTGCACAGGCTAATCTGAATTCCCCAGACAAGCCTCCACAGCTCAGGCGGCAGAGCAGGGAATCAAACCCGGTTCCTCCAGATTAGATACACGAGCTCTTAACCTCGTATGCCACTGCTGCTCCTTGTGCAGATGCCTTCCTGAGCTCCTTGGAAGAAGGGCAGGATTAAAATAGCTGTATTGGTATAGTCCACGATCTGCAACCTGCGGCTCTCCAGATGTTCATGGACTACAATTCCACGGCCAATTGGCCATGCTGGCAGGGGCTGATGGGATGTGTAGTCCACGAACATCTGGAGAGCCGCAGGTTGCAGACCCCTGGTTCAGTCAGAGGCTAGGAATCCCGTACCAGATAATAAACCCAGCCGTTGTGAATAATCCCAGAATTCCCTCTTCAGCCCTGTGACATAACTTCCAGAGGCTGCAGTGCCAGCAATCTCAAGGAAAGGGCCTCTGAAAATAGACCTGCTTGCAAGTTTGTTGAAGCCAGGGAGCACAGGTGACCTGAGATGACCCATCTCGGTTCCCACGGCCCCCTTGCATTTATCTCATTGCTGGAGGAGATGCCCTTCCCTTACTCCCCCTTTTCAAAATGATCTAAGGAGCTGCACCATTCAGCTTGATAAGAGTTTTTTTTTTTAATAGTTTACCCAGCTGCAAAACCCACAATTCTTACCTTTGTACCTTGCTGGGGGTAAAGTGTAGATGTCCAAGGAATTCCGCGGCAAAGCATCCTCTCAGCAAAGTGCCTGGTAAATGTCGTGATGTGGCTTCACTCCATAGGTCAGCAATGACCTGGTGCTTGCATGGGGACTTTACCGGACAAACCCTGAGAGAGCCTCATCTCTTGCAGTGCAATCAAGTATTAAGAGCCCTGTGTCAGAATTTTTGCCAGCAGAACAGCAGAGGCGGAGCTACCAGGGGACAGGGGGGTGCATGGCACTAGGCGCGTGCCGGGGGGGGGGGGGGGAGAATCGCCTCCATCCTCCCCCGCACACTCCCCTTAGTTCAGCCTGAAAGTGGAGGCTGAAAAAGCAGCTTGTTCACTTGAGTCTGAAAACGGCCTGGTGGGAACTATACTTTCCAAGAGACCTTGCGAGCCCCAATTGGCCATACTGGCAGGGGCTGGTGGGATTTGTAGTCCATGAACCTCTGGAGAGCTGCAGGTTGCAGACCCCTGGCGTAGTCCAATAAGCATACCTATTGAAATCATATTATGCCTAATAAAGGTTTTATGTACGTATTGAAATCATGGTTGTGCGACACCATCTCGGTCATTATTTTCCCTGGCTCTGCATTTCACAGTATTTTCCCTCTTCCTTTCTTCCACGATTGCTTGTGACCAAGGTGGACAGGGAAGTGTAAGAATATTTTGTACAGGCCTTAGAGACGTTTCTGCCGTAGCAGACCAGCTTTGTGGCCAATTCGCAAACCTGCATGCCTTCCCCCACAGTAACGACGGCCTTGTGAGGTGGCTTTACTCTTGGATCAATAAACATTGTGAACTGAGGGACTGGAAAGAAATGTCCAAACACTGGTGTGTGTGGTTTGGGCATTCAGATCTGAAAATCAAAAGTATTTGGAAATGTATCAGTGGCGTAGGAGGTTAAGAGCTCGTGTATCTAATCTGGAGGAACCGGGTTTGATTCCCAGCTCTGCCGCCCGAGCTGTGGAGGCTTATCTGGGGAATTCAGATTAGCCTGTACACTCCCACACACGCCAGCTGGGTGACCTTGGGCTAGTCACAGCTTCTTGGAGCTCTCTCAGCCCCACCTACCTCACAGGGTGTTTGTTGTGAGGGGGGAAGGGCAAGGAGATTGTAAGCCCCTTTGAGTCTCCTGCAGGAGAGAAAGGGGGGATATAAATCCAAACTCCTCTTCTTCTTCTATCAAATGTGCACGTAATTTAGTTTGCCAAAAACTGTGGGGAGGCATGACAGCTTGCTTTTCTTCAGCCTTGGTGATGGATGTGGGTTAAAGGACACCTCTAACGCAACTGCTGTGCAGACTTCATGCTGTCACTAGTGAAGCTTTGAGATGTGTGTTTCTGGGTTCTGTGTTTTCCTGTTTGTCAACTGCATGGCTTAAATCTGGGGTTTAAAATAATCGTTCCCATCTAGTGTGTAATCAATATGGCCAAATGAAAGTTTATAGCGTGTGGGTCCCTATCCACCGCTATTGCAAACATCGTCAAGATTTTGGAGTCATTCCCTTGAACAGAATTCTTCAGCCCACCCGAAGTGGTATTCATCAGATGCCGAAAAATGCTCTGTGCTTCAAAATCCATTTGGCCCAGGGTGCAGGAAAGGGAGAGACCGCTGGGGAAGAAATGGGACAGCCCTTGGCCATGTGGAATTAGTTATGTGGATTCCTATGTTGTTGTTTTTTTTTTAAACGGGCCACATGTCGTGTGCCAGCTTTTGTTACAATGATGAGAAAAAACATCTTCTGTTAATTTGCAAACAATGCAGTATTAAAATGTGGTAAATATTTTTTGGAGCTTGAGGCAAACTTTAGAAAGCCCATGTTTCCCAATTCTTTGGCTGCAGGCAGATGTCACAGTACATTCTGCCTAAAAAGCCATAATAGAATCACTTCCCACTCTTCCCCACCCCCCACCCACCCCCCTGCACATCCCTCTGTCGGACAAAAAAACAGCCTTTGTGGGTAGGTGGTGGTATTATTATTATTTTTATTATTATTTTATTATTATTATTATTATTATTATTATTATTATTATTATTTTTATTTATTTATTTATTTATTTATTTTTAATTAATTTTATATACCGCCCCTCCCCTGAAGGGCTCTGGGCAGTGAACAGCACAATAAAACAATTACATTAAAACCCCATTAAAACAGCAAATTAGCAAAATTACATTGGCGTCCAGGATAAAACTTCATGAACCCACCCTGGAAGGAAACAAAATAAGAGAGCGGAGGGCCCTCATAAGTATTAAGACCCAGAGTGTAAAAGAGGAAGAAAAGGGGGGGAAGGAGCGCTCATCAGCGGCCGGCCCCCCCAAAAGCCCGGTGGAACAATTCGGTCTTACAGGCCCTGCGGAACTCTCCAAGATCCCGCAGGGCCCGGATAGTTGGTGGTAAGGTGTTCCACCAGGCAGGGGCCAGAGCTGTAAAGGCCCTGGCCCGGGTTTATTATTATTATTATCATTATCTATCAATCAATCGAGCTGTAAAGGCCCTGGCCCGGGTTTATTATTATTATTATCATTATCTATCTATCTATCATCTATCTATCTATCAATCAATCAATTAATTAATAATTAATTAATTAATTAATTAATTAATTAATTAATTAATTAAACTTGATAAACCGCCCACCCCCCGAAGGGATCTGGACGGTGTACAACAGAACAACAACTAAAAACAATAGTATCAAAGCAAGATTTCTAGTAATGACTTAACCTGGTTCCTGTAATTTGTTCCAATTGTGCCTTCTCATGGCATTTGAATTTACAAACCATAGCCCGAGTAGCATCTTTCTCCCCCCCTCCCCCCCCCCCGTGCCCAGCAGAGATGGAAGTATAGAGATGCCCCCACCCCAAGCAGAACGGGGGCATGAGACAGAGAATCCAGAGCTGACCCCCTAATTGGCAGTCACAGCTTACATCTGGTAGTCAGAGTCTGTCGCTTTGTCACAGAGAGCAAGGTTCCCCTCCCCCCCCATCTTGATAGTAAGATTTCACCCAGAGCATCTTGTGCAAAGGACAGCAGCCTATTTGCTCAGTAATAGCGGAGCTGGAGTGGCAGAGCACTTCCAGGCTGGGCCGGGCCCTTGGTTTGCTGCTGAAGCAGACTCGATTTGGGGAAGGGCTGACTGCCCTGAGGTCAGAGGCGTAGCTGGCCCGCGGAGCCCCCCACATACTTTAGCAAACCAAGCAGGCTGGAGAACAGGCAGGCCTGCTCGGTTTGCTAAAGTAAGTGGGGGGAATTTCGCGGGTGGGAAGGGGAAGGGGTCAGAGGGGGGATTTTCCAGGCCCCCCACGTGACCCAAAGCTGTGCCCCCGGTGCGCGACGCACCCCCCTGTCCCCTGGTAGCTCCGCCACTGCCTGAGGTGGAGCATCCGTAGCGTCCTTTGCCCCTTGCAATAACTGGCTGGTTTTGTGTGTCCAGGCGAAGAGAGAGGCACGCCAAGACCATCGACATAGCTCAGGAAGAGGTCCTCACCTGCCTGGGCATTCACCTGTATGAAAGGCTGCACCGGATCTGGCAGAAGCTCCGGGCGGAGGAGCAGACGTGGCAGATGCTCTTCTACCTTGGTGTCGATGCTTTACGGAAAAGCTTTGAGGTAAGGAAACACAGGTCTGCGTTGCCTGCTCGCTGCTGCTGTGGGAAGATGGTAAGAACGGGAACCAATTGCAGAATCCTAATAGGGCCCATTGCTCAGGGGCCAAGTCTCCTGTCATCCCCTCCCCCTGCTTTTCCAGTCAGAACAGTTTTCTGGAGATTCAAAGTGCAGTCTGGAAGGGTTTGTGCTTTGGAGTTTCCCCCTAATTTTCATAGTTAGTGTCTGTGAAGACAGTGGACACTAGAAAATTCTCCCCCAAGACTTAGGGGTGTGCATATGACTTCCGCAAGTCTGTGGTCTTGAGTTTCAGGGATCTTGAGGAAAGCACAACCGTGTCCTGCAACGTAGAAAGTAAAAGATATGGGGGGGGGGATTTTAAAATGGTTGGATTTAAAGCTTTTTTGATGTGCAAAGGACTTACAGGTGTGTTTCTGTTTTCCTGTGTATTGCAGTACATTGGGCATGCTTTCCTTGGGAGTCTTAGTTGATAGTTCCATGGGAATGTCAACTCAATGCATGGCAGCTGTGAAAAAGGCAAACTCTATGCTGGGGATAATTAGGAAAGGAATTGATAATAAAACTGCAAGGATTGTCATGCCCTTATATAAAGCAGTGGTGCTACCGCACTTGGAGTACTGTGTTCAGTTCTGGTCACCACCTCTCAAAAAGGATATTGAAGAGATAGAAAAAGTGCAGAGAAGGGCAACGAGGATGATTGAGGGACTGGAGCACCTTCCTTATGAGGAGAGGCTGCAGCGTTTGGGACTCTTTAGTTTGGAGAGGAGGCGGCTGAGGGGGGATATGATTGAAGTCTATAAAATTATGCATGGGGTACAAAATGTTGACAGAGAGAAATTTTTCTCTCTTTCTCACAATACTCGAACCAGGGGGCATTCATTGAAAATGCTGGGGGGGAGAATTAGGACTAATAAAAGGAAACACTTCTTCACACAACGTGTGATTGGTGTTTAGAATATGCTGCCACAGGAGGTGGTGATGGCCACTAACCTGGATAGCTTTCAAAGGGGCTTGGACAGATTTATGGAGGAGAAGTCGATTTATGGCTCCCAATCTTGATCCTCTTTGATCTATTGCAATTGCCTTAACAGTCCAGGTGCTCGGGAGCAACAGCCGCAGAAGGCCATTGCTTTAATCTCCTGCAGGTGAGCTCCCAAAGGTACCTGGTGGGCCACTGTGAGTAGCAGAGAGCTGGACTAGATGGACTCTGGTCTGATCCAGCTCGCTTGTTCTTATGTTCTTATGTTCTTATGTTCCTTGGCTTTCCTGATTCTCAGTGTAGCATAGAACTTTAAAAATGAGAGAGAAATTTGCCTATGAAATGGAGCAACCCTGTTTAATAGGGTGCAGTTAGGATCTTGGATTGAAAGCTGGAGCGTCCACTGGGGAGCGTGTGGTGGGGAAGGCTCTTGGTCACCTTTGGTGCTAAATGCTCTTTTGCCCACAAACTGTCAGCAACAGGAAGTGATGTGAGGATTATGAAGCAGGTCTGGCATGAAAATGCATTTTAATTTCCAATAGCTCATCCATTGGTCCAAAGCTGTCATTGTGTTGGTATTTTCTGCCCATTTAATCACACAGCTTTAAACCTCCTCTGTTTCTTTTTGTTGTTGTTGTTGTAGTAAAATTTGGTAAATTTTACCGATTCCTTTAGGCCTGTATGTAACAGGGCCGTGTCTAATTCGTTCTGGGTTTTTTTGCGATTCCCTAGTGGGTTTGGTCTCTCTTAAAGTTCTCTCTTAATCGAAAGTATGTAAGCCAGTGGCTTTCCTGTTCTTCAAAATTAAGCTCGGTTTTTAAATATGGGTTTAAAAGATACAAAGAGTATCTTTATAGCAGGGCCAGTTATCCTTTCTATTTCTATCACCAATCTGTAAAGTTTGCATCCTGGAAATCCAGGGGGGTATCTTCAAATAGAATATGTTTTTGTATCTCTTCCAGACTTCTAATAATGCATCTCTCACAAAGTGGCCTTTAAATGCTTTGCCACCTTCTTTTCTGTCAGGCAGGTCAGACCATAGGTAACTATGCCAGCCCAGATTTAAATTGAAACCTTCTAAATTCAGTATTCTACTGTTATTTAGTAAGACCCATTGCTCAATCCATGATAATTGCAGTAAATTGGGCATGCTTTCCTTGGGTTTCCTGATTGTTTGTTTATTTGTTTGTTTGTTTGTTTGTTTGATTTAATATACCGCCCCATCCCCAGAGGCCTCTGGGCGGTGAACAACACAAAGCAGTATACATAAAATCATTAAAACATAATTATCATAAATGTCATTTAAAAACAGCAAATACTTCCTAACCTAGGCCGTATCTGCACGGCCCGCACGATTTACGGCTGACCATGCAAACAAAGGCTTCCCCAGGCCGCTGCCGCGACAGGCGCCACTGCTGCAACGCAGCAGCGGCGACCTGACCAGCCTCTTCCCTCCCCAGGGCGGCGTCAAGCCGCTCTAAACAACAACCCTTTAAAGGGTTGTTGTTGAGAAAGAAAGAGGGATCGTCTTCCCTGCGGCGCGGTGCGAACCGCGC
>NW_025950295.1:0-10041 GCF_021028975.2 Sphaerodactylus townsendi | reverse complement strand
AAGGGCCGCGATACCGAAGTCCGCTGGATCGGCGCATCCAGGGACCACCGTTTCGGTATCGCCTGTCCTCTGGATCGGCGCATCCAGAGACACGCATCCTAGGACACTCTCTCGTCCGACGGAACACCGGTGAGTATGGGAGCTTGCAAAAGCAGGGCTTATGACAAGCACGTTGACGAACTGAAAGCGTTAGCGAAATGCGGCAGGGTCCCCGTAAAGAGGAGGGAGCTGCGCAAATTGGTTGAGGAGATTGAAGCTCAATGTCCATGGTACCCAGAGGGGGGGACATTGAATCTTAAGGACTGGGAAAACATCGGGCGCACTCTTCGCACAGAGCTTCGCGCGCCGATGTCACTGCTACTGACGTGGAGACAATGTTATGTCGCCATCAGCCTGCAGACCTATGGCTCCCTTGCCGTAGGCCGCCCTCCTTTCGATCTTTCACCTTCAATTTCAACCCCGGAATTTTCTCTATCCGCTAAATTGGACGCCTGTCCTCCTTCTGCCCCCCTTGCTCCTTCGCCCATTTCAAACTCTCCCGCGGCTCAGCCGCCCCCTCCCCTTGCTCCGCCTTCATTTTCCGAAGCCACTGCACCTCCGTCAGCGCCACATAATGGCGCGGGTTTCAAAACTCTCGCAGAGCGTATTAGCCACGATCTGCAGAAGAAAGAAACCCTGACGGAAGACGATGCCGATATTCTTGCATTGTGCCCCGTCCATTTCACAGATACCGAGGGGGAGGGTGGCGTCATTCGGCGGGTTGTCGAGTACCGCCCTTTAAGCTATAACATCCTCACTGAGCTCCGCAAAGCGATGCGAGACGTAGGAATCACTAGCCCCTACGTGAGAGGCATGCTGGAGGCAATTGCGAGGAATCACCTAATGGTTCCGGACGACTGGAAAACCACCTTTCGCATGCTCCTGAGCCCTGCACAATTTGTGATCTGGGAAAGCGAGTTCCGCCAGCAATGCATCAGCAGGGGAGCCGCCTCCGGCGGCGCCTACACAGCCGCTCAGCTTTACGGTTTCGATGCCTTCGCCAATCCCAACGATCAGATTGTCCTGCCTGAGGCCACCCTTACGGTCGCCTCTGAGTGCGCCTATAAGGCATTTATCAAAGTCCCCAATGCCGGCCAGCCAACCCAGAGTTTCTCCACCATCCGGCAAAAGCCCCAAGAGCCCTATGCCGAGTTTGTGAACAGGCTCCAGGAAGCGCTCAAGAGGCAGGTAGATAGCGAAGAGGCCCAAAACGAGCTCCTCATGCGCCTCGCTAAAGAGAACGCTTCCACGGAGTGCCGCAGAGCAATCACAGGCCTGGGCAAAGATCCTGAACTGGCCGACATGCTTAAGGCTTGCCAGGACATCGGATCTTCCGCCCACCAAGCTAGCCTCCTCGCCGCAGCACTCTCCACCGGCGGGAGGCAGCCTCGGGATGACTGCTTTAACTGCGGCAGACCCGGACACTTCCGAAGGGAGTGTAGGCAGCCCGGTGGGGGGGCCTACAACCCCGATGGAGGAGGGTCCTCCCCCAGGAGGAGAAGGCCACCTAAAACCCGGTGCCCACGATGCCAGAAAGGCTTCCACTGGAGGAACGATTGCCCGTCGGGAAACTCCCGCCCGGGCATCTCCCCAGCCCAGGACCAAGGAGGAGAGTACTAGAGCAGACCCAAACACCAAGGCCCCTGCCAAAACCACCCCCCTCTCGTGGCATCTCGCTCGCATGCACCCAGCCTATCTCCTTTAAGTTCCCCCACGAGGTTCTTGTCGCCCCAACCCAGTATGACGAGCCCATCCCTACCGGGACTATTGGGCTAGTGCTGCCAAAGGCCTCTGCCGCTGAACAGGGACTGTTCATCGTCCCCGGAGTGATCGACTCCACGCACCAAGGACCCATCCATCTCCAGGTCTGGACAAACATCCCACAAGAATTGCCTGCCGGAGCCAGCTGCGCTCAGTTGATTCTCTTGCCCCATGCGTTGCCCGCTGCCGACCCAATAAAGGCTACAAGCCCCAGCAGCCAACATGGCGCAGCCCACACCACCATCGCAGCAGTGGAGACGCCTATCGGGAGCTCCCGCCCATACCTGGAGCTCGCCATAGAAGGATGTATGTTCAAGGGCCTGGTGGACACCGGCGCTGATGTTACCGTCATCAGAGCAGCCGAGTGGCCCGACCAGTGGCCGACCGAGGCTTGCCCGCACATCTGGGGGGTGGGGGGGAGACAAACCGCGAGACGGAGCATCCGCCCGCTCATGGTCAACAGCCCAGGACTCGAGCGGCAGCTCACAGTCCGCCCCATCGTTTTAGACATCCATGTCAATCTCTGGGGAAGGGACCTCATGAGTCAGGTCAAAACGACTTTGGTCTGGGATGGGTAAAGCCATCCCAGATCATTGATCCCAATTGTGCCTTCCGAAATTTACTTCCTAATTTCCGTAAGGAAACTGTTTCCCTCTCCCCTTCTCTTCTCCTTCTGTTTTTCGACCAGTAAAGGCGGGAGGGCCAATTGGCTGACTAGCCCTCCCTGGATTAAAATCTGGGCCCGTCCTGGTACCGCAGCACTGCCAGGACAGGCCCCAGGTTAAAAAGGGGCTGCCACCATTATGCCCCTAATACCCAAACCTGCTTGGGTTATGGCTGCCCAGCGCCTGGCAACTTTACCAATACCACGTTAAAAGCCAGGCGCTTAGCCGAAACCGCCCCTTAAGGAGCGGTCTCGGCGGGCGGCAATTCCCCAAGATAATTCGATCACAAATTTCGCGCCACTCCAGCCTTCCTGCATTAGCCACCAAGGTCACGGTAAGTGCAACTCCCCTGCAAAGAAACCCCCCCCCTCTTTTCTTTTGTGTTTGCGAGGAATCTGCCTCTATCGCCTGATTGCTTCATTCCCCGGATGCACCCATCCCCCCAAAAGGCGCTTCCAAAGCCCCTTTTGTGTTGCTGATTAAGCATGCATACCCACAATCCCCCCAGGACCCGCCTGTCCCCTCCCCCCTCGAGGCTCGGACCCTCGCCTTGACGCACCCTGATGACGCTCTGAAGCCAATTCCCACCAGGGTCGCCTACCTCCTGCCCTCCCTGTCAAACAATTAAAGAAAGAGGAGTAGGCGGCCCCCAGTAGGATTGCATTAAAGCAACCTTCACGCAGGCTGCAAAACAAGCCTTCTTATATTAAACTCTAAACCCAAACTCAAACAAAAACTCGATCTCGATCTCCCGCCATCCGCTCTAGAACCGAGCCTGGCGGGACCCGGCCCCCTCCCATAACCTGGGGAAGGGGGTGTGTTTCAGTCCTTCTTCCTACAGGTCCCTGTGGACTCCGACTCGCCATGACAGGCCAGCCCATGGAATGGCGCCAGGAGGAAACCAACCCCATCCCGGAGATGGAACACATCTCTCTAAAGGATCCCGCCCAGCGGCCTCAACAGGAACGCCGTCGCCAACGCCCAAAGACCCAAATGACCTGGGGAGACGTCAAAGCGACCGCCAGACAAGCTCAAGAGCTGCTGCGCCAGCAAGGCCACCCCGAGACACCCGAGAACCTCTGTGCCGCTCTCTTTGCGATCATCACCGCCAACTCGGCGGCCACCATCCTTTGCCTGCTCTGCTGCCTCCTACCGATGGCAATCGGCCACCCCCTGGCGAGCTTTCACCAGACCAACATCTGGGAGCAGTTTGCTGCCGCTGCCAACGTCTCATCTTTCTGCCTGGGCCAGTACCTAGGGGTCGGGAGCCTGCTAAGCTCCTGCCTGCTCCCCGTTTGCAAAGCCCCTGGAGACTTCCTAGCGGAGTCTGGCTTAAGCCCCTTTATGAATGCTTCGTCCATCAAGTACTCTATGAGCGCTGACTGGGGACCCGTCGTCCAAACCCTCCCGGCCGGCGCTCTCTCCCTTGTCACCAAGACTGTCGCCAACCACGAATCCAACACCTGCGCCCGCATCGCCGGCGCAGCCAAACGGGGAACCGACCCGGGCCCATTCACCGGTTCGGCCAATTGGAACTGCACACACATGGAGGACATTCCCCCCGTGTTCGGAAACATCCTGCTCCCCAGGGGCTGGTTCTGGACCTGCGGGGAGAGAACGTTTAATTACATTCCCGCCCGACTCTCTGCCGGGACTCTTTGTTGCCTCAGTCGCCTCACCATCGTCCTACCCCAGGCTCCACCCCAGGAGCCCGGACGCCGCCGCCGCCGCTCCGCTCTGCCTTTCGATCCCTCCTGTCGGAGCGACGCGGTCGCCCTCTCCAAAGCGGAGTTTGTCTCCCTTGCGACTTCCTTAGTGGGAGTCCCCGGACTCGCCTCCTACAACGCTAAGACTATCGGCCGGCTGGCCTGCGCCCTTGCGAAGTCTATCAACTCTACCTCCACCGCTCTGGATGCCCTGGCCTCCGAGCAGCAGGAACTTCGTCAAGCGACCTTAGATAATCGTGCCGCTATTGATTACTTGCTGTTGTTGCATCACCAAGGTTGTGAAAATGTACATAATATGTGTTGCTTTAACCTCTCTGACAATTCCCAATTGATTCATATGAAAGTACGTGAGCTGCAAGAAGTTGTATCTAATCTGAAGTATGATGTTTTGCCCCATTGGTGGTCAGCCCTCTGGAGCTGGCTGCCGGGAGGATGGTTGAGTGCTATTGTACAGCTCTGCATTGGTTTAATTGTATGCCTCGTTATCGGATCTTGTTTCGTTCAGTGTGTGTCTAATATTGCCTGTAACGTGTGTAAGAAGCCCCTCGAATTTCCCTTACCCCGCAACCAAGTTCTAATGTTACACAAGCAGCTCGGTCAGCTTGACCAGACGGCGGAGGAGACGAGCGTCCCTTTAAATCACCCCCTAGCATTTCGGTCCCCCTTCTAAAATGTAAAAAAGGAGGAGATGTAGTGATGCACTGCTGACCCAGCAGCACCGTGGTAGAACGTTGGAACACCAACGGACCTACGGCCTTCTGGTCGCACCGCACCCCCACTCCTCAACCCCGTATGAGTCACGGGTCATGAACTATCTGGCTCAGTTGGGGGGGGAAGGGCCGCGATACCGAAGTCCGCTGGATCGGCGCATCCAGGGACCACCGTTTCGGTATCGCCTGTCCTCTGGATCGGCGCATCCAGAGACACGCATCCTAGGACACTCTCTCGTCCGACGGAACACCGGTGAGTATGGGAGCTTGCAAAAGCAGGGCTTATGACAAGCACGTTGACGAACTGAAAGCGTTAGCGAAATGCGGCAGGGTCCCCGTAAAGAGGAGGGAGCTGCGCAAATTGGTTGAGGAGATTGAAGCTCAATGTCCATGGTACCCAGAGGGGGGGACATTGAATCTTAAGGACTGGGAAAACATCGGGCGCACTCTTCGCACAGAGCCTCGCGCGCCGATGTCACTGCTACTGACGTGGAGACAATGTTATGTCGCCATCAGCCTGCAGACCTATGGCTCCCTTGCCGTAGGCCGCCCTCCTTTCGATCTTTCACCTTCAATTTCAACCCCGGAATTTTCTCTATCCGCTAAATTGGACGCCTGTCCTCCTTCTGCCCCCCTTGCTCCTTCGCCCATTTCAAACTCTCCCGCGGCTCAGCCGCCCCCTCCCCTTGCTCCGCCTTCATTTTCCGAAGCCACTGCACCTCCGTCAGCGCCACATAATGGCGCGGGTTTCAAAACTCTCGCAGAGCGTATTAGCCACGATCTGCAGAAGAAAGAAACCCTGACGGAAGACGATGCCGATATTCTTGCATTGTGCCCCGTCCATTTCACAGATACCGAGGGGGAGGGTGGCGTCATTCGGCGGGTTGTCGAGTACCGCCCTTTAAGCTATAACATCCTCACTGAGCTCCGCAAAGCGATGCGAGACGTAGGAATCACTAGCCCCTACGTGAGAGGCATGCTGGAGGCAATTGCGAGGAATCACCTAATGGTTCCGGACGACTGGAAAACCACCTTTCGCATGCTCCTGAGCCCTGCACAATTTGTGATCTGGGAAAGCGAGTTCCGCCAGCAATGCATCAGCAGGGGAGCCGCCTCCGGCGGCGCCTACACAGCCGCTCAGCTTTACGGTTTCGATGCCTTCGCCAGCCCCAACGATCAGATTGTCCTGCCTGAGGCCACCCTTACGGTCGCCTCTGAGTGCGCCTATAAGGCATTTATCAAAGTCCCCAATGCCGGCCAGCCAACCCAGAGTTTCTCCACCATCCGGCAAAAGCCCCAAGAGCCCTATGCCGAGTTTGTGAACAGGCTCCAGGAAGCGCTCAAGAGGCAGGTAGATAGCGAAGAGGCCCAAAACGAGCTCCTCATGCGCCTCGCTAAAGAGAACGCTTCCACGGAGTGCCGCAGAGCAATCACAGGCCTGGGCAAAGATCCTGAACTGGCCGACATGCTTAAGGCTTGCCAGGACATCGGATCTTCCGCCCACCAAGCTAGCCTCCTCGCCGCAGCACTCTCCACCGGCGGGAGGCAGCCTCGGGATGACTGCTTTAACTGCGGCAGACCCGGACACTTCCGAAGGGAGTGTAGGCAGCCCGGTGGGGGGGCCTACAACCCCGATGGAGGAGGGTCCTCCCCCAGGAGGAGAAGGCCACCTAAAACCCGGTGCCCACGATGCCAGAAAGGCTTCCACTGGAGGAACGATTGCCCGTCGGGAAACTCCCGCCCGGGCATCTCCCCAGCCCAGGACCAAGGAGGAGAGTACTAGAGCAGACCCAAACACCAAGGCCCCTGCCAAAACCACCCCCCTCTCGTGGCATCTCGCTCGCATGCACCCAGCCTATCTCCTTTAAGTTCCCCCACGAGGTTCTTGTCGCCCCAACCCAGTATGACGAGCCCATCCCTACCGGGACTATTGGGCTAGTGCTGCCAAAGGCCTCTGCCGCTGAACAGGGACTGTTCATCGTCCCCGGAGTGATCGACTCCACGCACCAAGGACCCATCCATCTCCAGGTCTGGACAAACATCCCACAAGAATTGCCTGCCGGAGCCAGCTGCGCTCAGTTGATTCTCTTGCCCCATGCGTTGCCCGCTGCCGACCCAATAAAGGCTACAAGCCCCAGCAGCCAACATGGCGCAGCCCACACCACCATCGCAGCAGTGGAGACGCCTATCGGGAGCTCCCGCCCATACCTGGAGCTCGCCATAGAAGGATGTATGTTCAAGGGCCTGGTGGACACCGGCGCTGATGTTACCGTCATCAGAGCAGCCGAGTGGCCCGACCAGTGGCCGACCGAGGCTTGCCCGCACATCTGGGGGGTGGGGGGGAGACAAACCGCGAGACGGAGCATCCGCCCGCTCATGGTCAACAGCCCAGGACTCGAGCGGCAGCTCACAGTCCGCCCATCGTTTTAGACATCCATGTCAATCTCTGGGGAAGGGACCTCATGAGTCAGGTCAAAACGACTTTGGTCTGGGATGGGTAAAGCCATCCCAGATCATTGATCCCAATTGTGCCTTCCGAAATTTACTTCCTAATTTCCGTAAGGAAACTGTTTCCCTCTCCCCTTCTCTTCTCCTTCTGTTTTTCGACCAGTAAAGGCGGGAGGGCCAATTGGCTGACTAGCCCTCCCTGGATTAAAATCTGGGCCCGTCCTGGTACCGCAGCACTGCCAGGACAGGCCCCAGGTTAAAAAGGGGCTGCCACCATTATGCCCCTAATACCCAAACCTGTTTGGGTTATGGCTGCCCAGCGCCTGGCAACTTTACCAATACCACGTTAAAAGCCAGGCGCTTAGCCGAAACCGCCCCTTAAGGAGCGGTCTCGGCGGGCGGCAATTCCCCAAGATAATTCGATCACAAATTTCGCGCCACTCCAGCCTTCCTGCATTAGCCACCAAGGTCACGGTAAGTGCAACTCCCCTGCAAAGAAACCCCCCCCCTCTTTTCTTTTGTGTTTGCGAGGAATCTGCCTCTATCGCCTGATTGCTTCATTCCCCGGATGCACCCATCCCCCCAAAAGGCGCTTCCAAAGCCCCTTTTGTGTTGCTGATTAAGCATGCATACCCACAATCCCCCCAGGACCCGCCTGTCCCCTCCCCCCTCGAGGCTCGGACCCTCGCCTTGACGCACCCTGATGACGCTCTGAAGCCAATTCCCACCAGGGTCGCCTACCTCCTGCCCTCCCTGTCAAACAATTAAAGAAAGAGGAGTAGGCGGCCCCCAGTAGGATTGCATTAAAGCAACCTTCACGCAGGCTGCAAAACAAGCCTTCTTATATTAAACTCTAAACCCAAACTCAAACAAAAACTCGATCTCGATCTCCCGCCATCCGCTCTAGAACCGAGCCTGGCGGGACCCGGCCCCCTCCCATAACCTGGGGAAGGGGGTGTGTTTCAGTCCTTCTTCCTACAGGTCCCTGTGGACTCCGACTCGCCATGACAGGCCAGCCCATGGAATGGCGCCAGGAGGAAACCAACCCCATCCCGGAGATGGAACACATCTCTCTAAAGGATCCCGCCCAGCGGCCTCAACAGGAACGCCGTCGCCAACGCCCAAAGACCCAAATGACCTGGGGAGACGTCAAAGCGACCGCCAGACAAGCTCAAGAGCTGCTGCGCCAGCAAGGCCACCCCGAGACACCCGAGAACCTCTGTGCCGCTCTCTTTGCGATCATCACCGCCAACTCGGCGGCCACCATCCTTTGCCTGCTCTGCTGCCTCCTACCGATGGCAATCGGCCACCCCCTGGCGAGCTTTCACCAGACCAACATCTGGGAGCAGTTTGCTGCCGCTGCCAACGTCTCATCTTTCTGCCTGGGCCAGTACCTAGGGGTCGGGAGCCTGCTAAGCTCCTGCCTGCTCCCCGTTTGCAAAGCCCCTGGAGACTTCCTAGCGGAGTCTGGCTTAAGCCCCTTTATGAATGCTTCGTCCATCAAGTACTCTATGAGCGCTGACTGGGGACCCGTCGTCCAAACCCTCCCGGCCGGCGCTCTCTCCCTTGTCACCAAGACTGTCGCTAAACACGAATCCAACACCTGCGCCCGCATCGCCGGCGCAGCCAAACGGGGAACCGACCCGGGCCCATTCACCGATTCGGCCAATTGGAACTGCACACACATGGAGGACATTCCCCCCGTGTTCGGAAACATCCTGCTCCCCAGGGGCTGGTTCTGGACCTGCGGGGAGAGAACGTTTAATTACATTCCCGCCCGACTCTCTGCCGGGACTCTTTGTTGCCTCAGTCGCCTCACCATCGTCCTACCCCAGGCTCCACCCCAGGAGCCCGGACGCCGCCGCCGCCGCTCCGCTCTGCCTTTCGATCCCTCCTGTCGGAGCGACGCGGTCGCCCTCTCCAAAGCGGAGTTTGTCTCCCTTGCGACTTCCTTAGTGGGAGTCCCCGGACTCGCCTCCTACAACGCTAAGACTATCGGCCGGCTGGCCTGCGCCCTTGCAAAGTCTATCAACTCTACCTCCACCGCTCTGGATGCCCTGGCCTCCGAGCAGCAGGAACTTCGTCAAGCGACCTTAGATAATCGTGCCGCTATTGATTACTTGCTGTTGTTGCATCACCAAGGTTGTGAAAATGTACATAATATGTGTTGCTTTAACCTCTCTGACAATTCCCAATTGATTCATATGAAAGTACGTGAGCTGCAAGAAGTTGTATCTAATCTGAAGTATGATGTTTTGCCCCATTGGTGGTCAGCCCTCTGGAGCTGGCTGCCGGGAGGATGGTTGAGTGCTATTGTACAGCTCTGCATTGGTTTAATTGTATGCCTCGTTATCGGATCTTGTTTCGTTCAGTGTGTGTCTAATATTGCCTGTAACGTGTGTAAGAAGCCCCTCGAATTTCCCTTACCCCGCAACCAAGTTCTAATGTTACACAAGCAGCTCGGTCAGCTTGACCAGACGGCGGAGGAGACGAGCGTCCCTTTAAATCACCCCCTAGCATTTCGGTCCCCCTTCTAAAATGTAAAAAAGGAGGAGATGTAGTGATGCACTGCTGACCCAGCAGCACCGTGGTAGAACGTTGGAACACCAACGGACCTACGGCCTTCTGGTCGCACCGCACCCCCACTCCTCAACCCCGTATGAGTCACGGGTCATGAACTATCTGGCTCAG
>NW_025950294.1:0-10041 GCF_021028975.2 Sphaerodactylus townsendi | reverse complement strand
TGGGGGAGCGGTGCGACCAGAAGACCGTAGGAGCGCCGGTGTTCCAGCGCTCTACTTACGGTGCTGCTGGGTCAGCAGCTCATCCCTACATCTAGCTGCGGGCGTGCTTTTGCAGCTGGCTCCGCCTCCTGCTGCAGCCATTTTGTGGCTGGCCCTGCCTCCAGCCACCACCATTTTGTGGCTCTGGATAGCCCACTGTGCCAGAATTCCAAAGGTGCCCAAAAGCTCAAAAAGGTTGAGGGATCCCAGGCCCAAATAAGTGATCTTCAAGTGTTGTACAAGATCACCTCCATTATCCTTCATCAATAAGGATGCAAAATACAGACACAGCCCACCCAACAAGGGCGGCGTTCTGCTGGTTCCTTTTGCTATTTGGTTCCTCTTTCACACATGCAAAGGTTCGGGGACTACCTGGAGATTTAGGAGGCGGAGCCTGAGGAAGGCGGGGCTTGGGGAGGGACTTCAATGGGCTATAATGCCATAGAGTCCACCTTCCAGAGAGGCCATATTTCTCCAGGTGATTTGATCTCTATCACCTGGAGATTGTTGTAATCTCAGGAAACCTCTAATCCAGTGGTGGCGAACCTTTGGCACTCCAGATGTTATGGACTACAATTCCCATCAGCCCCTGCCAGCATAGCCAATTGACCATGCTGGCAGGGGCTGGTGGGAATTGTAGTCCATAACATCTGGAGTGCCAAAGGTTCGCCACCACTGGATTAGAGGTTTCCTGAGATTACAACAATCTCCAGGTGATAGAGATCAATTGGCCATGCTGGCAGGGGCTGATGGGAATTGTAGTCCATAACATCTGGAGTGCCAAAGGTTCGCCACCACGGCTCTAAGCAACATCAGAGTTCAGGAACCCTATGCAAGTTATCTTAGGATGCCGAAGTCCTCAAGTGACCTCTGGCCTGCACCCAGTTACTCAGTTACGTACAACGCATGTACAATTCCCCTACAGTTTGGGTCTCGGTTGCGGGACAGAAGCTACCAAGCCACATCAATGAACCAAGTTGCCTTCTCCGTTAAGGATTTTCAAAACAAGGCTCCCCGGTTGACCGAGCGTGGTTAGCTTTTGGCAGGAAACCGGCAGTCTAACAATAACCCCCCTGTCCTATTACAAGAAAGTTCACCGGGGGCAAAGAAAGGTATGTGAAGAGTCCTCCGAGCTCGGCCAGAGGTCTGCCGTGTCCCACCCTCTCTCGGGATGCGTCACCCTGCGTCTCGGAAGAACTGAGGTGCCTTTGGATCGGACAACCTCTCTCAACCCGTCTGCGGTAAACAAAAGTCCCCCTGAAGGAATAAGTCAATGGTTAAGGGATAATCCCAAACCGCCAATTAGGGCAGCCACGTGGCTCCATCCTAAACTTGCCCAGTAATGTTTAGCAAAAGGGTAGGAATGACATGACGGCAACACATTACGGGATCACATGATAAGAGATCAGTGGTGTGGCCCAGGTGCAGTGGTTAACAGCAGGTGGATTCTAATCGGGAGAACTGGGTTGGATTCCCCCACTCCTCCACCTGAGGGGTGGAGGCTTATCTGGTGAACCAGATGTGTTTCCGCACTCCTACATTCCTGCTGGGTGACCTTGGGCTAGTCACAGTTCTCTCAGAACTCTCTCAGCCCCACCTACCTTACCAATGCTGTGGGGAGAGGAAGGGAAAGGAGCTTGTAGGCCACCTTGAGTCTCCTTACAGGAGAGAAAGGTGGGGTATAAATCCAAACTCCTCCTCCTCCTCCTCTTCTTCTTCTCCTCCTCCTCCTGCATAACCTAGACCAGTGTTTCCCAACATTTTCGACATCATGGTATCTTGACCTCACTCTTCATATCTCACGGTACCCCTGCCATCCCCCACCTTCCCCTCCCAGTGCCCCTGCCTGCCTGCCACCCCCACTCCTCACCACCTTCTCCTCCCAGGGTGAAGGGAAGCACTGTGGGGCGAGAAGTGGCTGCTGACCTTGCGGCAGGTCCCGCCCCCTGGGTCAGCTCATGACCTTGCTGCCACCGGCAGAAGACACCGCAAAAGTGAGGGGGGCTGGTAGCGTTGCCGTGGACATGCGCATGGCACCCCAGGGTACCACGGAACCCTGGTTGGGAATCACTGACCTAGACCTTAGTCGCAGAAGTCCAAGATCACCCTGATCCCAAAAAAGCAGAGAGCTGATTCACTAGAGGCCCACACAGCCCTCTAGACATGTTTGGGGAGTTCCCCTCTTCCCAGGTACCTGAAAATTCCGCACCTGAAAATTGGGACCCTCTTTGCTCAACAGAAAGCCCTGAGCATCGGGATTTGCAAAAAGCAACCAGAGGAAGAGCTGGCAGGCATTTCTCCAGCTCTCCTCTCCAAGGGTTCACAGGAAAGAAAAACGAGCCCCGTCAGCCATGAATTGCCGCCACCATCTTGAAAACCAGAAAGCTCTGCTTCCAATAAAGGATAGACCAGTGGTGGCGAACCTATGGCACGGGTGCCAGAGGTGGCACTCAGAGCCCTTTCTGTGGGCACACGTGCACAGAGTTCATCACGTGGGGAGGCGAAAAATCACCCCCACACACACTCCTAATCTGACCTGGGCATGATCCTTTACCCAGGAGTAAGCTCGGTTGCTGGCAATGGGGCTTCCTTCTGAGTAAACCCTCCTAGGGTCATGATTCACCCATTCGAACCATTGCACGATTGCTTCACCAAGCTTACTCCCTAGTAACATGCGCCTCGGAGTCAACTGCTTTTTCTAAACTAAAACCTCAGTATTCAGGTTAAATTGCCATGTTGGCACTTTGCGATAAATAAGTGGGTTTTGGGTTGCAATTTGGGCACTCGGCCTCGAAAAGGTTCACCATCACTGGGATAGACGGTCCTTTTCGACACGAACCTGCACTCGTAGGCCTGGCAAACCCCAAACCCCCCATTCTGGAAACATTTAGCTGCATCGATTGCGTGTGTTGCTTCGGCAAAAAGAAGCCGACTGCAAATCTATCCCTGGCCAGACACCTGTCACATCAAGTCCATCGAGGTGTGTTTCGTATTGACAGCCGAAGAGCGAGCATTGCTGAGAATCCACCCAGCCCTGCAGGGCCCCTTCCGCACACGCAGAATAATGCATTTTCAATCCGCTTTCAAGGCACTTCACAGCTGGATTTTACTGGGCGGAATAGCAAGATCCCCTTGCAACAATGGTGAAAGTGGATTGAAAGTGCATTATTCTGCGTGTGTGGAAGAGGCCGTACTAGTGATGCATCTCAGATTCTTCACTGCAGTCAGTCCAAGGGTCTCGGGGTCTTTGCAAACCCCCCCCAGATCCCTGCCCCCACCCCAGTCAGGTAGGTCATGTTCCGCTTGGAGACCTTCTCCGCTTCCCATGTACTTCATGTACCATCTCCGTGTTTACGTGGTGTCTTCCCTGGGTTGAGAACATATCCCCCCCACCCCAGAGCGATAGGATTATGAGCGCACTCTGAGTGCTCAGGGGGAAGGTTTCTGTACTCCCCCCCCCCTGCCACATCAGGCACATAAGAGTCGCCATGCGCTTTTGACCTTTAGAAAGAGCAGGGATGTTCTGTCTTGGAGCTGGGTATCCAGCAGGTAAATTAAACTGTATGTAAGGTATATGTAAACGGGCTCTTGCATAAGGTTTCAGAGAGAGACAGAGAGACTCCGGCATTTGTGTGAGCACCAACCATCGTGTCCAAGAGAGAAACGCTGTCCGATCTCCACATCGGCTCACAAATGTTCAGAACAGACCAAGCACACCGGAGGTTCATTTCGCACTGTTGTCTGATGTTATAATAACTTTTTATAATGTTGTAATTGTCAGGCTCTCGAACGTGGAAATAACAGAGACCGTAGGAATTCCTAAAGCAGTTTATTTCTACAACGCGTAGAGTAACAGAGGAAGCTGAATCTAAATTCTCCCTCTTAGATTCAGCTATTATATCCTTCAGTTTCCCCCCCCCCCGTTCCTTTCTCACCAAATGGGTTACACACAGAGCATCACATTTGCACTTCAGAGCCTCGAGGGGCCTGGGAGCGTTCGCACCTTCCCGCAGGCGGGCTGGCGCCAGGGAGGGGCAGAGGGAAACCCGAAAGTCTTTAGAAGAAACATTTGCAATCTCTACACAGCAAGACATCTAAGCACTGTCAGGCATGGACCTGACATTCTGCCCCCCTTAAGACCTTCCCCCCACGGGTGATCGGGGTAGTCCCGGTGGAACACCTTCACCAAACGAGGGGCCTGAACGTTTTTGGCATCGACCCACTCGTTGTCCCCCGCCGGGAAATGAGTCCATGCGATCAAATACTGAAGCCGACCCCGGTGCAACCGAGAATCCAAGACTTCCTCCACCTCATGGTGGGGCTCCCCTCGCACCATCCTTGGGACAGGCACTGCCGGCTGAGGGTGCCAATCATCCGGCGGGGGCGCCTTTTTGAGGAGACTGCAATGGAAAACAGGATGCACAAACTTTAAGTTTTTTGGCAACCGTAATTCAGCCGTTACCCCATTGATCACTCTGAGCACCTGGAAAGGGCCTATGTACTTCTTCCCCAGTTTCCTGCACCCTTGCAGCCCCCGCAAGTTCCGCGTAGACAAATACATCCAATCCCCCACCGTCAAAGTCACAGGCTGCCGCTTCTTGTTGGCCTGCCGCCTATACTCCCGCTTCGCCCTCTCCAAGGCCCGCTGCATCGGCCCCCACGCTTGCCGAATGGATTGCACCCATTCCCGGAGCTTCCACGGGCCCCTCCTGCACTTCCCCCAAGAAGGGAAATGGCTTTTGTCGACCGCCCTTTGCGATCTAATTCCTCGGCGGGAGTTTTCCCCGTACTGCTATGCACCGCTGCTATTATAGGCGCATTCAGCAAAAGGCAGCAGATCCACCCAATTGTCTTTGCTGGAAATTGAGGTAGCATCGCAGGTACTGCTCGAAAAGTTGCGCTCACAGTACGTCTCCATTCGTCTGCTTGTGGCGGCGTGAAACGCCGAGGACAGCGCGAGCTCTGTGCCCAGTAGCTTCAGAAAATGCCGCCAGAACCGCGAAATGAACTGCCCGCCGCGATCTGATACTATCTTATCAGGGGCGGCGTGCAGATGGTAGATATGAGTTACAAACAGCCGGGCCAATTTGCTCGCCGATGGCAGCGAGGAACAAGGAACAAAATGCGCCTGCTTTGAAAATAGGTCCACAACCACCCAGATCACCGACTTCCCTCTACTGGACGGGAGATCGGTAATGAAATCCATGGAGATCACCTTCCAGGGCGCGCCGGGCGCCGGCAAGGGCTGGAGGAGACCGGTCACCTTCCCTTGCGCCCTCTTGGACATCGCGCATGTAGGACACCCTTTTACATAAGCCTCCACATCCCCCCTCAAAGTTTTCCACCAAAATTGTCTACGGACCAAATGCAAAGTTTTCACAAATCCAAAGTGACCAGCCGTCTTCACATCGTGAGAGCCTTGCAGCGCCAGAAGGTGCGCTGCCGGAGGCACATACAGTCGCTCCCCCTTCCACCAGAACTCCCCCCGCTTTTCCAGCAGGTCACCCCCTTCTTCCCGGGGCACTTCGAGTGCCCCCGCCCCCCGTAGGAACACTTCCAGCGAGGCGGGGACGGCCGGGGAGCTGGAGCGAAGCGTCGCTCGACTCCGAGTGACGACTGCCAAACCCAGCTGAGATGGCGAGAACACCGTCCCGACCGGAGTAGGGTCCCCCGGGGAAGGATCTGGCAGCCGAGACAACGCATCAGCCAGGCAATTGGCCTTCCCGGGGAGGAAATGCAGAGTGAACTTGAAGGGAGAAAAAAAGTCAGCCCAACGAAGTGCTTGGCGGACAGCTTCCCTGGGGCACGGAGCACCGCCAAGTTGCGATGGTCGGTCCATACTTCGAACGGGAGGGTAGCTCCCTCCAGCCAGTGCCGCCAGGCAGTCAGAGCACACTTGATTGCCCCCGTCTCCTTGTCCCCAACCGTCCAATTGCGCTCAGCCCCCGAGAACTTGCGGGAAAGATAGGCGCAGGGATACAACCTCCCATCCTCCCCCTTCTGAAGTAGCGCCGCGCCCATAGCCTTATCCGAGGCGTCGACGTGAACGACAAAGGGCTTGGACGGATCTCCGTGGCGTAAGAGGGGCTCCGACGTGAAGGCGCGTTTGAGCGCCCGGAATGCTGCCTCGCAGTCCGACGACCACCGTAGCGGAGCCGATGGTCTTGCCGCCCCCGGCCCTTTCTCCCTTGTGCGCAACAAATCGGTAAGAGGCAGCGCCAGCCGGGCAAAGTCCGGAATAAAGTCCCGATAGAAGTTAGCGAAGCCCAGGAACGACTGCAGCTGGCGCCTGGTGCGGGGTTCCTGCCATTGCACCACATCATTCACCTTACCCGGGTCCATCTCCAACCCCCGGCTGGAGATCCGGTAGCCCAGGAAGTCCAGCCGCTCCTTATGAAAGTCACATTTAGAGAGCTTCACGAACAGATCATTGTCCAGGAGCCGCTGGAGCACAGCCCGCACCATTGCGACGTGCTCCTCCTCCGACTGGGAGTAAATTAAGACATCGTCCAGATACACCACCACCCCCTTGAACAGAAAGTCCTGGAGCACCTCATTTATTAAGCACATGAACGTTCCTGGCCCGCCGCTTAACCCGAATGGTAAAACGCGGTAAGCAAACTGGCCCATTCTCGTGTTAAAAGCCGTCAGGTGCTCGTAGCCCTTAGCGATCCTCACCCTGTAGTAGGCTTCCCGCAAGTCCAATTTAGTGAAGATCTTGCCCTCGCCCAAGCAACTCAGCAAGTCCTTAACCAAGGGGAGGGGGTACCGGTTACTGGCGCAGGAATATGATGTTATAATAACTTTCGAAAATGCTGAGGGGAAGAATTAGAACTAATAAAAGGAAACACTTCTTCACCCACAGCGGGATTGGGGTTTGGAATATGCTGCCACAGGAGGTGGTGATGGCCACTAACCTGGATAGCTTTCAAAGGGGCTTGGACAGATTTGTGGAGGAGAAGTCGATCTCTGGCTACCAATCTTGATGCTCCTTGATCTGAGATTGCAAATGCCTCAGCAGACCAGGTGCTCAGGAGCAGCAGCAGCAGCAGGCCATTGCTTTCACCTCCTGCCTGTGAGCTCCCAAAGGCACCTGGTGGGCCACTGCGAGTAGCAGAGTGCTGGACTAGATGGACTCTGGTCTGATCCAGCAGGCTCTCTCTTACATTCTTAACTTTTTAAAAAGGGGGGGTTAGGCACAAGGAAACGGGTAAATACAAGAGTTGTCCACTCCAGGTTGGAAAATTCCTGAATATTTGGGACAGGAAACTCAGCTCCCTTCCACACATGCAGAACAACGCACTTTCAATCCACTTTCAACCCACTTTGCAGCTGGATTTGAGTGTGCGGAAGAGCAAAATCCACTTGCAAACCCATTGTGAAAGTGGATTGAAAGTGCATTATTCCGCATGTGCGGAAGAGGTCAGGACATGTTCAACCCAAGTGCTCCCCACATCTGCTGAGTTCAACGTAGGTTCGTCCTGCTCTGCTCCGTTCTGCCATTAAATTTTCGAATCCATCACGATGGTGAGGTGAACCGACGAAGCTAGGTTGAACTCAAGAAAAACCGACGGAGTGGGAAACGTTCGTCGGGTCGATTCGCCGAGTCAGCCAATCACAGGCGAGTGTTTTGGGCATGCGCAGAACGGAAGACTCGCGCCGGGTAACAGTGTAACACTACGATCATGCGCAGTGACGAAGGGTAGATTGGACGCCGCTCGTAGCAACGAAATGGCAACGTAAATTTTTTTTAAAAGGGACGCACGTTCGCATTCCCGCCCGAACGCAGCAGCCAATCAGATATGACGAGTGAATGATGAGTCGAGGTGATCCCGCCCTCTGAACTCGGCTCCGGCAGGACCACCTCGGCTGCTGTGGGAAGCAACGAAGGGATTTGGGTGCTGTGTGGTTTCCGGGCTGTATGGCCGTGTTCTAGCAGCATTCTCTCCTGACGTTTCGCCTGCATCTGTGGCTGGCATCTTCAGAGGATCTGATGTTGGAAAAGCAAGTGGAGTATATATCTGTCCAGGGTGTGTGGGGAAACCTTGTCTATGAGTAACAAAGGCTAGGGTCAAGACTGTGTCAAACCAGCTCCACACAAACACAGGATGACCATAGACAAAAGAAACAGGCCAGGATACTTCTATTCAGATGCTCCCACCAGTGACCTTGCTATCTACAGGGTTACTCCCAGGCTATAGTCTTCATTGTTACTCATACTTCTATTCAGATGCCCTCAACTATTGACCTGGTTGCCGCCTTTGTTACTCATAGACAAGGTTTCCCCACCCACCCTGGACACTCCCCACACACCCTGGACAGATATATACTCCACTTGCTTTCCCAACATCAGATCCTCTGAAGATGCCAGCCACAGAGGCAGGCGAAACGTCAGGAGAGAATGCTGCTAGAACATGGCCAGACAGCCCGGAAACCACACAGCGCCCCAGTGATCCCGGCCGTGAAAGCCTTCGACAATACAATGAAGGGATTAACGCAGGTCGACTCTTTCAGCCTCATGAGTTGACGCTATTCTACTCTCGAGTGGAAAAACGCCCTCTGAGAGATTTGCAGGTGAAGTCTAGAGAGGACCGGGTTTCGAGAACAGAGACTCCTCAGCGGAGTACAGCGTCTTAAGAACATAAGAACATAAGAACAAGCCAGCTGGATCAGACCAGAGTCCATCTAGTCCAGCTCTCTGCTACTCGCAGTGGCCCACCAGGTGCCTTTGGGAGCTCACATGTAGGATGTGAAAGCAATGGCCTTCTGCGGCTGTTGCTCCCGAGCACCTGGACTGTTAAGGCATTTGCAATCTGAGATCAAGGGGGATCAAGATTGGTAGCCATAGATCGACTTCTCCTCCATAAATCTGTCCAAGCCCCTTTGAAAGCTATCCAGGTTAGTGGCCATCACCACCTCCTGTGGCAGCATATTCCAAACACCAATCACACGTTGCGTGAAGAAGTGTTTCCTTTTATTAGTCCTAATTCTCCCCCCCAGCATTTTCAATGAATGCCCCCTGGTTCTAGTATTGTGAGAAAGAGAGAAAAATTTCTCTCTGTCAACATTCTCTACCCCATGCCTAATTTTATAGACTTCAATCATATCCCCCCTCAGACGTCTCCTCTCCAAACTAAAGAGTCCCAAACGCTGCAGCCTCTCCTCATAGGGAAGGTGCTCCAGTCCCTCAATCATCCTCGTTGCCCTTCTCTGCACTTTTTCTATCTCTTCGATATCCTTTTTGAGATGAGGCGACCAGAACTGGACACAGTACTCCAAGTGCGGTCGCACCACTGCTTTATATAAGGGCATGACAATCCTTGCAGTTTTATTATCAATTCCTTTCCTGATTACCCCAGCATAGAGTTTGCATAACGTCTTACGTGCTCCTTGCCAAAGCTGCCTTTTTTCTCCAAGGGAACTGATCTCTGGAGTCCAGAGGCCTGTTGTAAATCTCCAGGCCCCGCCTGGAGGCTGGCAACGGCCCCGGATGCGGACGCATGGCACCAGTCCCAGTTCTGTGCATTTCCTGAGCTGCGGCTAATTATCGAATTTGTTCGGAGGGAACATCGAGAACTAGAATTAGAGAGCAGCAGGCCGACATTAAGTGCCGTGCAGCTGTGCGCGGGGAGGGGCGGATTGGGCCCTCGGTGTGTGTGTCCCCCCCCTTTACTTTATCCCCTTCCAATCAGATTCCTGGGCTCCAGGTAGGAAGAGCCCCCCCCCCAGCACACGCACACATGAAACACCCAGCTGTCCCCAAAGCATCCGATGGGTACACATGAGTGGCTGAGTTGCGGGCTTTAATCAATGTCAACCTGAGAACATTGGCTAATGGCTGTTTAATTGGCCAGAGCCGGTAGATTCCCCCGCCTGCCTGTTTGTGCTGGGAGGCAGGAGGAAGAAAGAAGTCCTCGGAGGGATTCAGATGTTCTCTGCCTGCCTGCCTCGGCTCCCCGGGCCAATCTTCATGTCCCCAAACTTCTTGGCGTGAAGACACTT
>NW_025950293.1:0-10041 GCF_021028975.2 Sphaerodactylus townsendi | reverse complement strand
AGTTGCCCTCACGCTGCTCCACCCTCACAATTCCGTCACGCTGCTCCACCCTCACAGTTGCCCTCACGCTGCTTCATCCTCATATTCTTCCACCCTCCTGCTTACCTGTAGTCCTCCAGGTAACCAACTTGTTCTGCCAGGACGCTAGGCCCACCACGGGGTTCCCCCCAAAAAGGGACTCCATCCAGGGTCTGTGCCACTGCCTCAGCCTGGCGGCGAGTGTTACGGACCACGGCCACCAGATCTGTCCGTGACGACAGCACCTCCTCGAGCTGGGTCAGCTCACCCCGTACAGTTGCTGAGATTAGCTCTACTGTCTCTGAAACCTGGGGGAAGGGATGGGGGGGTGTCATAGTTCCACAGTGTGGGATGGCCACAGGTGCCAAATGTGGCCGGCATGACTTTAATGTAGTCCAGGGGCCTGCAACCTGCGGCTCTCCAGATCGTCATGGACTACAGTTCCCATCAGCCCCTGCCACCACAGCCAATTGGCAGGGGCTGATGGGAATTGTAGTCCATGAACATCTGGAGAGCCATAGGTTGTAGACCCCTGATGTAGTCAGATACACATGGCAGACAGAATATACATGTGCCGCATCCTTCATTTCACACAGTGTTTCAGTGACCAGCCGAACCTCCAGAATTGGAGACTATATCGTGGTCACATCAAGGTTGCTTGTGAGAGGAAATGTTGTGACCTGCTGAAATTAAGCACATGTGAAGAAGAAGAAGAAGAAGAAGAAGAAAAAGAAGAAGAAGAAGAAGAAGAAGAAGAAGAAGAAGAAGAAGAAGAAGAAGAAGAAGAAGAAGAAGAAGAAGAAGAAGAAGAAGAAAAAGAAGAAAAAGAAGAGTTGGATTCATATCCCCCTTTCTTTCCTGTAAGTCGACTCAAAGGGGCTTACAAACTCCTTTCCCTTCCCCCCCTCACAACAAACACCCTGTGAGGTAGGTGGGGCTGAGAGAGCTCCAAAGAACTATGACTAACCCAAGGTCCCCCAGCTGGCATATGTTGGGAGTGCACAAGCTAATCTGGTTCATCAGATAAGCCTCCACAGCTCAAGCGGAAGAGCAGGGAATCAAACCCGGTTCTCAAGATTAGAATCCACCTGCTCTTAACCACCAGGCTGGCTCGCTGGTTCTTTGCACAGTGAGTGGTTATTCTGCGTAAGAACTTCTGTCAGCCAAAGGAAGGAAGAGACATGACAGGTTTATGAATGTCTATTAGCTATAACGTTCGTGATCTGATGTAGGATACCTTTCATTAGCAGATGCTGGGGACAAACAGGATGGCTGTCTCCACTTTGCCCTGCTTGGAAGCTTTCTAGAGCCATCTGGTCGGTCACAAGGACAGAACGCTGAACTCTGGTAACCTTTGGTCTGATCTAGCGGCGCGATTATCGTGTCCTGAAGGAGCTACACAGAGCGCACTCTCTATTCCCTGGAAGCCCTGTCCACATGCTCGTTTGGCTTCTGAGATTTCACCAGGCTCTGTCTACATCTTTCCACGTTTCATTCCACCACCACAGGGGCAGGAAGCCTGGCTCGTAGCCATACGGGCTCGAATCACATGGCCGCAACTATTCTCCACGCCGAAACCGGATGTCCCCCCTCAGCCGAGCAGCGCTGGGTGCAGCGCACACATTTATCAGATAAAATTCGCCTGAGGTTCTCAAGGTTCTGCGGCCACGATCCCATACAGCAGCAGCTTTCAGACAGTGCTCCTTGGAAGCGTTATCAAGGAGGCAACAAAAAACGATAATACATGGCAGCTGTGAAAAAGGCAAACTCTATGCTGGGGATAATTAGGAAAGGAGTTGATAATAAAACTGCAAGGATTGTCATGCCCTTATATAAAGCCGTGGTGCGACCGCACTGTGTCCAGTTCTGGTCGCCACATCTCAAAAAGGATATCGAAGAGATAGAAAAAGTGCAGAGAAGGGCAACGAGGATGATTGAGGGACTGGAGCACCTTCCCTATGAGGAGAGGCTGCAGCGTTTGGGACTCTTTAGTTTGGAGAGGAGGCGTCTGAGGGGGGATATGATTGAAGTCTACAAAATGATGCATGGGGTAGAAAATGTTGACAGAGAGAAATTTTTCTCTCTTTCTCACAATACTAGAACCAGGGGGCATTCATTGAAAATGCTGGGGGGGAAGAATTAGGACTAATAAAAGGAAACACTTCTTCACGCAACGTGTGATTGGTGTTTGGAATATGCTGCCACAGGAGGTGATGATGGCCACTAACCTGGATAGCTTTAAAAAGGGCTTGGACAGATTTATGGAGGAGAAGTCGATTTATGGCTACCAATCTTGATCCTCCTTCTGAGATTGCAAATGTCTTAGCAGACCAGGTGCTCAGGAGCAGCAGCAGCAGCAGCAGAAGGCCCTTGCTTTCACCTCCTGCATGCGAGCTCCCAAAGGCACCTGGTGGGCCACTGCGAGTAGCAGAGTGCTGGACTAGATGGACTCTGGTCTGATCCAGCAGGCTAGTTCTTATGTTCTTATGTTCTTATGATAAGGCTCTTTGAAAGACACATCTACACGGCTCACATGTTGTGAGGTTGGAGGGTGGAGCGGGAATTGCCGAGCTGCCCAGCTATAGGCAGGATATGGTCTGTTTATGTCGTTTCAGAAACACAATGGACATTTTTCTTCTGCGAATTATGCAACTATGTGAACAGGATGGGAACATGGCGGGGGAAGGGGGAAGAGGATGTTACTATTTGTTTTTATAAAATGTTTAATTTCCCCCTTTTCCCTGCACACAGGACCTGTCAGCGATTTGGAGAACGAAGCTCAGGTTACAAATCACGACTGATCTTCCCTGGTCTTCTCTTCGCTCATTTTAGTCTCTACCTGCAAGAGCAGGGCTGCATTTTAATTTTTTAATCTTTTTTTCTGAATTGGGTCCATGTGTATCTGGGAACTGAGTTCTCTGTCGGAAATGTGCCACTCACATCCGATTCGCATCGTAATGGACTTGATCATGACGCAACAGCGGTGTTTCTAGGGGAAATGTAGTCCGGTGCAAAATCTGAGTTTTCCGCCCCCCTCCCATTGGCAGCCACCCCGTCCCACCACAACCAAAGAACTTTTTTTGCACCAGGTCATTTCAAAGTCCGCACCTTCCAAGGACGTGTCTCAGCGGCGCCTGCAAGCTGCAGCCACCAGCGCAGTTACACCAAGAATGGACTGGGGGGAGGAAGGAGGAGGGGTGTAGGGGGCGATTTTCCGCATCCACGTGACTAAATGGTCGCAGCCCGGGGACATTTGCCCCACATGTCCCACTGGGTGGTACGCCCCTGTGGCGCAAGGACTTGGTAATGTATTGTAAGGCTCAAGCACCATCATGTTAGGCACATTTTGCAACATGCTAAATACACACTAGACCAGGGGTAGGGAACCTGTGGCTCTCCAGATGTTCAGGAACTACAATTCCCATCAGCCTCTGTTAGCATGGCCAATTGGCCATGCTGGTAGGGGCTGATGGGAATTGTAGTTCCTGAACATCTGGAGAGCTGCAGGTTCCCTACCCCTGCACTAGACCCAGACCAAATTCATATTCCAGGAGGAAAGAGACGGGAGCGAAAAGCTGTTCGGCTTCAGGCTACAGCCAATAAATCAGTACGACTGAAAGAGTCAAAGATCCTTAATCTGGCCAGGGGTTGCTGGCTCAACCTACTCCTGTCTCTTTCATCTTTGGAATATGTCAGAAGAGCCCAGACATGGATTAAGTTGAGTCCTGGGACACCACCTCAGGGTGCCTAACTGCACAACCGTGCCTTTAGTGTCCCTGTGCGTGCATCCACTCACCAGCGTGTCGATGGAGCTTAACGTGTGGTTGGCGCTCAGCAGCGAATAGGTGACCTGGTATACTCCATCGTTGGTCTCGCTGTTTCCATAGAAACCAATGCCAATCCCAGCACTGCATTGGGAGGGAAGGAAGGGAAGAGATAGAAAGAAACATCTCAGCTTTAAACTCTAAACTTTACAACCCTATTTCCAAGACCAAGAGATTGTAAATTCCTTACGGTCAATGTTTTGCCCTAGAATTGTCCTTTTTGCCACAGGTGGCAATGTATGACCAAGACTGGTTTCCCAAATCTCCAGGAGTTCCCAACTAGGATCTGGCAACCCTATCTCCCACTGGGGGCCAGGGGGGACGGGACCTGGCAACCATAGGTGAAACAGGTGGGATTTACGCACCGAGAGAACGCAGTAACCACGTAGGCAGACATTTTGTGGCGAGGAAGCTTAAGCGGCGAGGATGTACAACAGAAGAAGCCGGAGCCTCAACCCAGGTAGCTTGTGACATTTAAAGGCATTCACTCGCATACAATAAAATGTGCTTTCATGTAATAAAAGCACGTAAAAAAATATTGCACGGTTGTAAAAGGGACTTGACGCTTGTCAGTCATCTTGATGCGTTTGCACTCGCTGGCTAGAACAGTGGAAGGAAGTGAGGGAGGGAGGGAGGGAGGGAGGGAGGGAGGGAGGGAGGGAGGGAGGGAGGGAGGAAGGAAGGAAGGAAGGAAGGAAGGAAGGAAGGAAGGAAGGAAGGAAGCAAGGAAGGAAGGAAGGAAGGAAGGAAGGAAGGAAGGAAGGAAGGAAGGAAGGAAGGAAGGAAGGAAGGAAGGAAGGAAGGAAGGAAGGAAGGAAGGAAGGAAGGAAGGAAGGAAGGAAGGAAGGAGTCTGTTTCTTTTCGAGAGAGCCACTGAGTAGAATTCTACCTGAGTGCTTTCTTCTGATATCTTTTGTAGAGGAACACCCTCTAGTATTTCACAGAGAGACATGTTCACAACACTCCTATTCGCTCACCAAGGATACCTTTGCAAGCTCCACCCCATGCAGGGAGACTGAATGTGTGTGTAGGGATGGAGTAGAGTTCCTCTCCCCCACCCCCAGTCCTACATGCGCTTAGCAGATTGCTGGAACAGCCCTCTGCACGCCCTGTGTGTAGGCTACTCCCAGCGATTGTGATGTTGGATGTTTGCAAGGATCCCCATTGCTCGTACACTGGCGCCTGCCTACGTACAATCATAGGGATAGTTCAGTCAGTTAAGGTGAGGTGGGGTGGGGAGGGGAGGGGATGTACCACCCCAATCCTCCTGTGTTTGAGATGTGAAAGGTCTATTATTGAAGATCCTTCGTTATCTGTGGAATGCTACATTCGCAGCTATTTATCTTCCACTGATTTAAAAGCTCCCCAAATGATTTCTCCTCACAACTGAAGATATACAGTGAAAAGACAATTATCTCCATTATCGACATCCTAATTCACAGGTGTCGAACTCGCGGCCCTCCAGATGTCATGGACGACAGTTCCCATCATCCCCTGCCAGGCGTCGAACTCGCAGCCCTCCAGATGTTATGGACGACAGTTCCCATCGTCCCCTGCCAGTGTGATGCTGGCAGGGGATGATGGGAACTGTAGTCCATAACACCTGGAATTCTTCAGCGGCTTCAGGTTGCGAAATTTCAGAGGGATTCGTTGCCAACCTCCAGGGGAAGCCTGGAGAACTCATGGGATTATAACTGATTCCCACGTTACGGAGATCTGTTGCTTTGCGGATGATGGCAGCTTTGAGGACTCTCTTCTCTCCAGACCACCTTCCCCTGGCTTCATTCCTAAATCTCCAGAAAATTTCCAGCCCAGAGTACACAACCCTGTTGAGTAGAGTTGTCAGCCTCCAGGTGACAACTGGAGATCTCCCACTAGCACAGTTCATCTCCAGATGAACAAGATCAGTTCGCCTGGGATAAAAATGGGTGCTTTAAAGGGTGAACTTCATGACATTATGCCTTCCTAAGCTCCCCCAAATAAACAGGTTCCGCCCTTCAAATAAACAGAACAACAAGAAAAATAACCCAAAATTACTAAACAAAAAACACCTAACCGTAACACTAAAACCAACAACCAAATAGAACTTAATAGTCTAACAAATTGAGATCTAACCATATCACTTTGAGATCCTAACTACCTTCTTTTACCCCAACTAGCATTATTTTAGATGATTTCATTAACACCCATTGATATATTTCATTTTCTCAAATACTTATAATCTCGAAGGCTTTCACGGCCGGAATCCCTTGGGTGCTGTGTGGTTTCCGGGCTGCATGGCCGTGTTCTAGCAGCATTCTCTCCTGACGTTTCGCCTGCATCTGTGGCTGGGAAATGATCCTCTGAAGATGCCAGCCACAGATGCAGGCGAAACGTCAGGAGAGAATGCTGCTAGAACACGGCCATACAGCCCGGAAACCACACAGCACCCAAACTTATAATCTCAAAATTAACATATTTACATTATTGATCCAGCCTCACGCTGAAAAAAATGTTTCCCACTCCTCATCCAACTCAGATTTTGACAGTTTACAAAGTTTGTCAATTTCACCATTGTAGCAGACTCTCTTATTTTATCCTCCCAAGTTTCCATATTTGGACAGCTGTCGGTCTTCCAGCTAGATGTTATTAATATACAAATGATCATATAGAAATATAATTCATTAAGTTTCTTTGGAAAGTTCTCAGGAAGAATTCCGAGCAGCATGACCTTAGCGGAAAAAGGAAATTTAACCTTGGATACTTTTTAATTATTTTACAAGTCGACCATATGTGAAAGAAGGATCCAACTCCTTCTTCACATTTCCAGCAAAGCCTGTTGCTATTTTTGCTCATTTGCAATAATGTCTTTGGGAGTTATATACCATCTGAAAATCTTTATGTACCGGTTCTCTTTTAACATTTGACATGCAATATTTTTGGACCATAATGCCTCCCATTGTTGGAAAGTAATTCCTTCTTGGCGGTTTTGCATCTCGTGGGCGCCGGATTCTGATCCAGATGTAGCATGTGTGGAGAAGAGGTTTCAGTCTCCCCGTTTCCCAGCCATCCCATTGATGCAGTTTTTTCTGATCTGAAACGGCCCTGGGAGAAGCCATTTACGTCATCAGAGAACTGAGCCGCCATTAGACATAAGTTCCCCAAAGCTGCAGCTCCCTAGGGGCTTTTCAGGTCAGTAAAACCACGCGAGGAGAAAGAGGCTCTCTTCTCCTCTCCCGGAAGTCCAGATTCAAATTGGACCCCCAAAGCCAGTGATGGCGAACCTTTTTGAGACAGAGTGCCCAAATTGCAACCCAAACCCCACTTATTTATCGCAAAGTGCCAACCCGGCAATTCAACCTGAATGCTGAGGATTTAATTTAGAAAAAAAACGGTTGGCTCCCTCTTCCTTCACCCCACCCACTCGAGCAGGGGCCAGTCTGCTGTAGCCTCCAGCAAGTCCCGTGTGCACCGCTCTGTGCCTCTCTAGAATCTCTGCCTCCTCTGCCCCCACCCCCCACCCCCGTGGGCAGCAGCCACCTGGAGCACAGGCACCAGGCCCGCCAGCCGAGTCCTCCCTGCTCACCGCAGTGCTTGCACGTCGTGCTCAGTGGCCCAGGCCAGCCTAGATGTGTGTGTGTGTGGGGGGGGGGGTGATTTTATGCCCCCCACATGACTAACTCTGTGTGCACGTACCCACAGAGAGGGCTTCGAGCACCACCTCTGGCACCTGTGCCATAGGTTCGCCATCACTGCCCTATGCACCTGAGATATTCAGCGATAACACAGTACTGTCAGTGTATGTTCAGTTTAACAAGAACCGCAACCCCAGCCAACCTACATTAACCAAACTTTAACTAAGCAATCCCCCTCGGGGGCATACCGCCCAGGGGGACATATGGGGCCAAATGTCCCCGGGCTGCGGCCATTTAGTCATGTGAGGGGTGCAAAATTTCCCCTTGCACCCTCCTTCTTCCCCCTGGGTCCATACACTGAATTCAAGATAAGTGACACGCAGAGTTGTGAGTCGGGGCATGTTCTATAATGTGATGGTGACTTTGAGATGACCTGGTGCAAAAAAAAAGTTGCTTGGTCGTAGTGGGGGAGGGCGGCTGCCCACATGGGGTGGGGGCACTCCGACTTTGCACCAGACTACATTTTCTCTAGATGCGCCTCTGATCCCCCAATCCTAAGGCAAAATTAGGGACAGTGATTTACAAGAGAAAGGTGCGGTCAAATCAGAGGTGGGATCCAGCAGGTTCTCACAGGTTCCCGAGAGTAGGTTACTAATTATTTGTGTGTGCCGAGAGGGGGTTACTAATTGGTGATTTTGCCACGTGATTTTTGCCTTAGTTACGCCCCTCCTCTCAGCAGTAGCGCGCAGAACTTGAAGCAGTCTAGCAGGAGGTGCACCGGCGTGCGTGGCAGCCTGCGCCTGCATGCATTTGTTTCCCGCCCAAGGACCGGCACAGCGGCTGCGTCGTTGCCACAGCCCCGCCCAGGAGTGCCCCGCCCCCGGAATGCCCGACCACGCCCCTGTCGTGCCCCGCCCAGCCCCATTGGCGCTACGCCACAGTTTGAATCCCACCACCATGGGAACCTGTTACTAAAATTTTTGGATCCCACCATTGGGTCAAATTGCTTAGGGCACTTATGAATTGAGGTGGATGAAGTTTTAGGCGCATGCACAGTAGGGTTTGGAAGCACCGTGGACTTCCACCTCCAGTTGCGCAGACGTAACCCAAAAAATGTGGGTCAGGAATGACCCATTCTGATGGTGCCGTAGAGAAAATAGGGACAGGCCCATTAGGACAATCAGAGCCACTGGGGGAAGAAAACAAGGTTTGGCAACAAGGGGCGCCGCACAAAGATGCATCACCGGAGAGCAACAACAGCCAGCAAAATATCTAAGCTCCTTATGACAGCTGGCCAGGGATTGGGAAGGGATTTGCATTGAAAGGGAACAAGGGAGTGTAGAAGGGACGGAGCACGAGAGAGACCTGGTCCCCCCCCCCACTCATCTGTCCTCCCTCCGTCGTCCTGGATTGGCCCATCCATCTGATGTCAGATCCTGACGGCAAGCGTTTACCCATCCACCCCCTGGCTTGCTTCTGAACTGTAATTATGAAGCACGCTGGGTGGGTAATTATACTCTTTCTGGTAATGACACAAGCGTGCGGGAAAAACAGCTGCAACCGAAATGAACGAGGATTAACCCAAGAGAAGCCAACAAGGCCACCCGCTCGCTCCTTCCATCCATCTTAAGAACATACCTGTCCGTCCACCTGAGTCATTTGATCAAGACCGGTTCACATAGGATAGCCAGGTTTTTTTAAAAAAATAAAACACAAAGGTTTAGCAATTCGTAGCGGGTTGCGGGAGATGTTACACAGGTACTAGCTGTGTTTATAGGAATTTACCTTCTTTGCTGATAGGATCCACTATGAATTGAGATCCATTTATAAACCCCTTTCTCCCTTCATTTCTCCCATCATCTCCAGTGTGGTGTCGTGGTTAAGAGCAGGTGGGTTCTAATCTGGAGAACTGGGTTTGATTCCCCACTCCTCCACCTGAGTGGCAGAGGCTTATCTGGTGAACCAGGTGTGTTCCCGCACTCCTGCATTCCTGCTGGGTGACCTTGGACTAGTCCCAGTCTTCTCAGAACTCTCTCAGCCCCACCTACCTCACAAGGTGTCTGTTGTGGGGCGAGGAAGGGAAAGGAGCTTGAGTCTCCTTACAGGAGAGAAAGGTTGGGTATACATCCAAACTCTTCTTCTTCCACTCCTCAATCTACAGTCACAAAATGGCTTACAGCAGTTACATCAAATATGAATATTAATCTATATATATATAAAAAGCTAGCAGTGACTTTGTTAGTCACTCCCTAATGCCGAAACGGCTGGACAGATCGACCCCAAATTTTCACATGACGTCCCTCCCTGTTGCGGGCAGGTAATCGGACCTTCAAATACCCGAAAGTCCATACCTGAGCCAGGTAAAACATCTTTTTCCTGGCGCACCAGGCCATGAAGCTGGTTGTGTTTAACTGTCACCCTTAGAATGTTCGTGCAGCCTGTCTGTCTGTGGCCTGAGGGCTTGGGATGAGGGCTTAGGACAGTGGTGGCGAACCTTTGGCACTCCAGATGTTATGGACTACAATTCCCATCAGCCCCACCAGCATGGCCAATTGGCCATGCTGGCAGGGGCTGATGGGAATTGT
>NW_025950292.1:0-10042 GCF_021028975.2 Sphaerodactylus townsendi | reverse complement strand
CTAAAATCTGTTGAAAAGAAATCATTTTACATATTATATGGGCTGAGTGCAACCTCTGTTTAAGCGATATTGAAAGCAGCGTTCAAGGGCTAAGCAAGGCTGCGTGAAGAGGCCTGGTGTCAAACTTGCGGCCCTCCAGATGTTATGGACTACAGGGGGTGATGGGAACTGTAGTCCATAACATCTGGAGGGCCACGAGTTTGACACCTGTGCCGTAGATGAAAAGAATGCCCAAGTCAGAGTGGCAGGCTCCCGTTCGACACGCCAGGGAAGTGTGGAAAGGGAAGGGCACGAGGAAGGGAACATGGGGGTTTCCCCTAAATCGGCAAGGAGCCCCGGAGAGGACCCCCCCTCCAAACACCACCCACATTGCATGACAAGGAACATAGGAGGGATCACACTAGAGGTGAACCAAATCAGGAAATATCAAGTCCCAGGGAAGGGCAGAGCATGTAGCCAAAGATCTCCTGATGTTCCCATTGATCTGTGGGGGCCACGTCAGTTGCTCAACCGGAAGCTGGTCGGGGGAGCGAAAAATCTTGCACTTAGAGCAGGGGTCTTCAAACTATGGCCCTCCAGATGTTCAGAGACTACAATTCCCATGAGCCCTACCACTTGGCCATGCTGGCAGGGGCTGATGGGAATTGTAGTCCATGAACATCTGGAGGGCCATAGTTTGAAGACCCCTGACTTAGAGGCACCAAGGTCCTACCTGTTTTGCCATTGCCCCGGTGGGGGCCATTAATTTCCTCCCCCTCCCCCTCCCCCCCTGGCAGTTTTGACCTGCCCCCATTGCCTTAGGGAGGCTGTGTCTTGGGGAAATTATGAAGGGGGACAAGGGTCGCGCAGCCTCCGGGCGATTCTCGTGCAGGCCGTGAGGACCGGCTTTATTTCCAAAGGCACACTCCGCCTGTTGCTGGGCTCGGTGGGAGGATATGCCAGGCTGCTTTGCTTCCCCTTTTTCCCCCCCTTGTTTGTACCACCTGTCTGCTTCAGGCTGGTCTAAAAGATATTGGTCGCTTGTCTTTTCTTTCCTCCCTCGGCATCGCCTTCAGGCCGAGACGGCCGCAAACAGGATTTGCAAAGTGCTGGCGGTCAACCAGGAGAACGAGCACCTGATGGAAGACTACGAGAAGCTGGCTTCGGACGTGAGTGGTGCCTGCCCTCCCCTTCTGCACGTGGGGTGGGGGTGGGGTTGTGATGGGAGGGTCTCGTCCGCAGCAGCCCCTCCTCGCTGAGTGACCATTAACTAGTATTGGGACCAGTGTACGTGTTGAGAGCAACCCACTAAACCATTGGGAAATGGAATCCTGCAGAGCAGTTAGAGTAGGGGCGGCCAGCCTACGGTGCTCCAGATGTTCATGGACTACAATTCCCATCAGCCCCTGCCAGCATGGCCTGGCCAACCTGTGGTACTCCAGATTGTCATGGACTACAATTCCCATCAGCTCTGCCAGCATGGCCTGGCCAACCTATGGTACTCCAGATGTTCATGGACTACAATTCCCATCAGCCCCTGCCAGCCCGGCCTAACCGATCTATGGTGCTCCAGATGTTCACGGACTACAATTCCCATCAGCCCTGCCAGCATGGCCTGGCCGATCTATGGTGCTCCAGATGTTCATGGACTAAAATTCCCATCAGCCCCTGCCAGCATGGCCAATTGGCTGAGGGGAATTGTAGTCCATGAACTTCTGGAGCACCGTACGTTGGCCACTTCTGAGTTAGTGGTTGCAAACACTGAGTCTCCTCTGGAGGTGTTCAAAGTGTTGCTGGTATGAACACCCCAAAGCTGTGGTGGAACTGGGCTGCTGTGGCCACACAGGGGCCATGTCCAAACTACATCCATGCCCCCTCTTCTCCCTGCATTGCCTGGTTCTGATCTCACCCCCACCCCACCCCCGGCCTTCTGGTTTCTGCAGCTGCTGGAGTGGATCCAGCGCACCATCCCCTGGCTGGAGAATCGCGTTCCCCAGAAGACCATGCAGGAGATGCAGCAGAAGCTGGAGGACTTCCGCGACTACCGGCGGGTCCACAAGCCCCCCAAGGTGCAAGAGAAGTGCCAGCTGGAAATCAACTTCAACACGCTGCAGACCAAGCTGCGGCTGAGCAACCGGCCCGCCTTCATGCCCTCCGAGGGGAAGATGGTCTCGGTGAGTCGCTGGCAGCAGCAGGCAGGAGCCGGTGGGGGTGGGACGGTGGGGTGCTTGAATGTCAAACTTCTGTGGGCAAGGGGAGAAACGGATGCGGGGCCAGAGACCGATTCAGCACAGAGTAGCGCAGTGGTTCTCAACCTGGGGGTCAGGACCCCTTTGGGGGTCAAACAACCCTTTCACAGGAATCGCCTAAGACTCTCTGCATCAGTGTTCTCCATCTGTAAACTGGATAAATGTTCGGGTTGGGGGTCACCACAACACGAGGAACTGTATTAAAGGGTCGCGGCATTAGGAGGGTTGAGAACCACTGCCTAAGACTCTCTGCATCAGTGTTCTCCATCTGTAAAATGGATAAATGTTAGGGTTGGGGGTCACCACAACACGAGGAATTGTGAAGGGTCGCGGCATTGTGGGAAGGTTGAAAAGCCACTGCCTAAGACTCTCTGCATCAGTGTTCTCTCCATCTGTAAAATGGATAAATGTTAGGGTTGGGGGGTCACCTTACAACCACGAGGAACTGTGATAAAGGAGTGGCGGCATTAGGAAGGTTGAGAACCATTGCCTAAGACTCTCTGCATCAGTGTTCTCCATCTGTAAAATAGATAAATGTTCGGTTTGGGGGTCATCACAACATGAGGAACTGTATTAAAGGGTCGCGGCATTAGGAAGGCTGAGAACCACTGCCTAAGACTCTCTGCATCAGTGTTCTCCATCTGTAAACTGGATAAATGTTCGGTTTGGGGGTCACCACAACCACGAGGGAACTGTATATTAAAGGAGTCAGCGGCATTAGGAAGGCTGAGAACCACTGCCTAAGACTCTCTGCATCAGTGTTCTCCATCTCTGTAAAAATGGATAGAAATGTTGAGGGTTGGGGGGTCACCCTGCAACACGAGGAACTGTATTAAAGGGTCGCGGCATTAGGAAGGTTGTGAACCACTGCCTAAGACTCTCTGCATCAGTGTTCTCCATCTGTAAAATGGATAAATGTTAGGGTTGGGGGTCACCACAACACGAGGAACTGTATTAAAGGGTCGCGGCATTAGGAAGGTTGAGAACCATTGCCTAAGACTCTCTGCATCAGTGTTCTCCATCTGTAAAATAGATAAATGTTCGGTTTGGGGGTCATCACAACATGAGGAACTGTATTAAAGGGTCGCGGCATTAGGAAGGCTGAGAACCACTGCCTAAGACTCTCTGCATCAGTGTTCTCCATCTGTAAACTGGATAAATGTTCGGTTTGGGGGTCACCACAACACGAGGAACTGTATTAAAGGGTCGCGGCATTAGGAAGGCTGAGAACCACTGCCTAAGACTCTCTGCATCAGTGTTCTCCATCTGTAAAATGGATAAATGTTCGGGTTGGGGGTCACCACAACACAAAGAACTGTATTAAAGGGTCGCGGCATTAGGAAGGTTGAGAACCACTTTAGTAGTGGATTCAGGCCGTTCAGGTTCTGAGGACAACGGCGGCCACGTTTTGTTCACCACCCCATCTGCAAAGAGGAATGGAGTGGGGTTGAAAATTGGCCTGCCTTCCAGGGCTGTTGTGACCAGTAGACATGCAAAGCTCTGGCAACTCTGCAAATGCCAATATGAAGGTCACCTGTTGGTAACTTGCATCTTGGTGCAGGAGGGCTCATTTAATAGTGAGCATGGTTGAGTTTCGAGGGCTGCTGTCTCTGCTCTCCGGGGTAGTGGCGCTGATCTACAGTGGGGTGAGAGGGGTTAATTGCCAGCTCAGAGCCCCCCTATTTGCATTTCTGCACAGAGCTCAAGGTCAGGGGGTGAGCTGACAGGGCTTTGGGCATCTGTGGGGTCCTGGCAAAAGCCCTTCAGGAGACTCTGTGGTCTGCATTGGGGAAGAAAACCCATTAAGAATCCTCTGTGGCTTCCCCAACCCAGCACCAGATCCATATATCACAGTGGTGGCGAACCTATGGCACGGGTGCCAGAGGTGGCATTCAGAGCCCTCTCTGTGGGCATGCACAGAGTTCATCATGTGGGGGGTGGAAAATCACTCCCCCCCACACACACACATCTAGGCTGGCCTGGGCCGCTGGGCTCGATTATTAGCATTAAACCTAAAACCTAGTTTTGGGGAAGCAGTGTCGGTAACCCTGTTAATCGCTGTTAAACCCCACTAATTTTCATGCAAAGAACTAAAGCGCGATCCTTTACCTGGGAGTAAGGTCGGTTGCTGGCAATGGGGCTTGCTTCTGAGTAAACCCTCCTAGGGTCATGATTCACCCGTTCGAAGAGTTGCCTGGTTGCTTCAAAGCAAAGCCACCGATTACCACCAAGCTTACTCCCGAGTAATGCACGCCTCAGAGCCAACCATTTTTTCTTAACTAAAACCTCAGTGTTCAGGTTAAATTGCCGTGTTGGCACTTTGCGATAAATAAGTGGGTTTTGGGTTGCAGTTTGGGCACTCGGTCTCGAAAAGGTTCGTCATCACTGATATATCATGACCGCTTCCCCTGTTCCGTGGCCACTGAAACAATTCAGAAGAAAAGCCATTAAAACACTAGGACATGTTTCCGTTTTCTTGGTTTATTGGCTTTCATTGTGGACTTTTTAGGGGCGGAGGGGGGGTGGAGATTACGATTTCAAGGCATTTAGAGAAACCTAAATATTATTTATTCTCAAGGCAACCTTTTAAAGACCATTTTGAGTTGAAATGCATTCTTTTGCACTTCTAAATGTCAGAATGTAAGTCTTGTTGAATCAGGCAAATCTCTCTCTCTCTCTCTCTCTCTCTCTCTCACACACACACACACACACACGCGTGCGCGCGCGCGCATCCTTCAGCTTTCCCTGTTGCCCCCAGCAGCTAGTGTTCAGGGTTATACTACCTCTGGTCATGGGGGCTCCATTAAGCCAAAGTCTTGTTGAATCAGGCAAATGTCTGTCTGTCTGTCTGTCTCTCTCTCTCTCTCTCTCTCACACACACACACCCACACACACCCACACACACACACACACACACGTCCTTCAGCTTCCACTGTTGCCCCCAGCAGCTAGTGTTCAGGGTTATACTACCTCTGGTCATGGGGGCTCCATTAAGCCCCCGTGGCGAAAACCCTTGGCCAGATCTACGACTGGTGAACCTGCCTCAGTTTAAAGCAGTTTAAACCAGTGGCCGGCACCATGTTGGGTGGTTCCGGAGTTCCGCCCGGCTAGCCTCCGCGCTCGAAATCCCCTCCCGAGTTTTACCGCCGCTGCCGTCTCTCCCCAGGACATCAACAATGGCTGGTGCCACTTGGAGCAGGCGGAGAAGGGGCACGAAGAATGGCTGCTGAACGAGATCCGCCGGCTGGAGAGGCTGGACCACTTGGCGGAGAAGTTCCGGCAGAAGGCGTCCATCCACGAGTGCTGGACCGAAGGTGGGCGAGTAGTACACTTTTCCTCCCGGGAGGACCCGGTCCGGGGGAAGCCGCTGGCTGCTCACTTGAGAAAGAGTGCTACTCAGCAGGTTTTACACGGGCAGCAGTTCCGTTTTTTAGGAAGTCACAGTGTGACCCCGGAGTCTCTCCCCCCCCCCCCCCCCAGCAAGGATGTTGGCCTGGAGTCCGTGCCCAACGGAGGGAGGCTTAGAGAGCTGGGGACGTTTAGTCTGGAGCAAGGGTCTGCAACCTGCGGCTCTCCAGATGTTCATGGACTACAATTCCCATCAGCCCCTGCCAGCATGGCCCCTGCCAGCATGGCCATGGGAGGGACATGATAGCCATGTTTAAATATCTGAAGGGATGCCACGTCGAAGAGGGAGCAAGCTTGTTTTCTGCTGCCTCAGAGACAAGGACACATAATGGATTCAAGGTGCAGGAAAAGAGAGTCCACCTAAACATTAGGAAGAACTCCCTGACCGTCAGGGCTGTTGGACAGTGGAATTCACTGCCTCGGAGAGTGGTGGAGTCTCCTTCTTTGGAGGTCTTTAAACAGAGGCTGAATGAGCGTATGTCGGGAGTGCTTTGATTGTGTGTTCCTGCATGGCAAGGGGTTGGACTTGATGGCCCTTGGGGTCTCTCCCAACTCTATGGTTCTGTCTGCTTCTATGAAGCTTAAAAGGTGCGTAAGCCATCAGGGAGGGCGCACTTGAACGTGCCATTCTCCTTCCCATTCCTGTGCTAAGTGGGTTTTGTGTTCAGAGGGGAACTGTCTAACAGGCCTTGTTTTTGTTCTGTCCCAGAAAGGGAAAGGGTTTTTAATTTTAATTTTAATAATAATAATAATAATAATAATAATAATAATAATAATAATAATAATAATAATAATAATAATAATAATAATAATAATAATAATAATAATAATAATAAAAAAACTGGAACACAATACTCCTGACCTCACGATTGTGGGAAAAAAGAAAGTGTGGATAGTTGATGTTGCAATTCCTGGTGACAGCAGAATTGATGAGAAGCAACTGGAAAAACTTACACGATACGAGGATTTAAGGATTGAACTACAAAGACTCTGGCACAAACCAGTAAAGGTGGTCCCAGTGGTGATCGGCACACTGGGTGCAGTGCCTAAAGACCTTGGACGGCACTTAAAAACAATCGGCGCTGACAAAATCACCATGTCAGCTGCAAAAGGCCACCCTACTCAGCTCTGCACGCATTATTCGTCGATACATCACACAGTCCTAGATGCTTGGGAAGTGTCCGACGTGTGATGTAATACAAAATCCAGCATATTTATCTTGTTTGCTGTGTATAACTGTTTTTGTATCAATATAATAAGAATAAGCTGCTGCTGCGGCGGCGGCGGCGGCGGCGGCTGCAGCAGGGCAAGGAGATTGTCAGCCCCTTTGAGTCTCCTACAGGAGAGAAAGGGGGGGTATAAATCCAAACTCTTCATCCAAACTCTTCTAACACCCTGTGAGGTAGGTGGGGCTGAGAGAGCTCCAAAGAGCTGTGACTAGCCCAGGGTCACCCAGCTGGCATGTGTTGGGGTGCCCAGGCTAACCTGAATTCTCCAGATAAGCCTCCACAGCTCAAGCGGCAGAGCGGGGAAATCAAACCCGGCTCCTTCAGATTAGAGCACACCTGCTCTTCACCACTACGCCACTGCTGCTCCACAGACGTCCCCGTGGAGGAATCCGTTCCGCGTGGGGCCTTCTCATTCTGAAGGGTCAAGGGTCGTGGGTGCATTCAACAAGAGAGTTTAGTTTTGCCAGAGAAGTTTCAGGCAGACCGGGCTGTTTTGCCGAGGCCAGACTCATTCTGCCTGGCTAGGAGCCAGGAACTGGATTTCCGAAGCCAAGCATGTCCCGGGGAACAGCTGATGGGAACAGAAGAGCATTTTCCAAACTCCAGCCGTTTTTTTCCCCCCGGCTCCCAAACACAAATAGCTTTTGAATCAGTGCACAAGCTTCGGCCACGTGCCAGGGTGGCTAGCAACGGTGGCTTGCTCAGCTTCAGGCTTGGGGGTTGGAAGGGATGCGGAGCCAACGGGATCCTGTCCCGGAGAAGAGCCCCCAGACATCCAGGCCTTGAGGAATAGCTTGACAGCAGGCGGTTCTCTTGTTTCCTGTGTCGGTGCGGCGCGGAGGGAGCCAGCGATGTCTTCCTGTGTCTGGCTTCTGTTTGAAGGGAAGCGCTGGAAGCTGTACAGAGGCAGGGGAACGCAAGAGCAACGGGCTGTCGAGCAGCTGTTAAGGAGGGGCCCCCATCAGCCGAGGATCGTGGGAAGCGAAGGGGCGGAACCAATTGGCGGCGGAGGAGAAGGGAGCTGGCCGTCCAGGATAGCCTGTTGCCCTGTGTGCCAGTCTGAAATGTGCCTAGCCTGGCACTCCGAGCAGCATTTAAAAAACAATAGTCTGCCTTTTGGGAGAGTGGGTTTTGTTACCAGTGGTCACAGCTGGCTAGGAAGAGAAAAGCCTGGCTGGATCAGACCAGTGGTCAGCTAGTCCGGCATCCTGCCTCACACGGTGGCCAGCCCGTTCCTCTGAAGGTCCAACAATAGGGCATAGAGGCTGAGGCCTTCATAAGACACTAGAAGAGCCCTGCTAGATCAGACCAGTGGTCTATCAAGTTTAGCATCGTATCTCACACGGTGGCCAATCAGTTCCTCTGAAGGTCCAACAATAGGGCATAGAGGCCGATGCCTTCATAGAACATCGGAAGAGCTCTGTTGTATTAGGCCAGTGAGGGTCCATCTAGTCCAGCATCCTGCCTCACACAGTGGCCAGCCAGTTCCTCTCAAGGTCCAACAGTAGGGCATAGAGGCTGAGGTCCTCATAAGAACATTAGAAGATCCGTGCAGGCTCAGACCAAGGGTCCATCTAGTCCAGCATCCTGCCTCACACAGTGGCCAGCCAGTTCCTCTCAAGGTCCAACAGTAGGGCATAGAGGCTGAGGTCCTCATAAGAACATTAGAAGATCCGTGCAGGCTCAGACCAAGGGTCCATCTAGTCCAGCATCCTGCCTCACACAGTGGCCAGCCAGTTCCTCTCAAGGTCCAACAGTAGGGCATAGAGGCTGAGGTCCTCATAAGAACATTAGAAGATCCGTGCAGGCTCAGACCAAGGGTCCATCTAGTCCAGCATCCTGCCTCACACAGTGGCCAGCCAGTTCCTCTCAAGGTCCAACAGTAGGGCATAGAGGCTGAGGTCCTCATAAGAACATCAGAAGATCCGTGCAGGCTCAGACCAAGGGTCTATCTAGTCCAGCATCCTGCCTCACACAGTGGCCAATCAGTTCCTCTGGAACAGGGGTGCCCAACCTATGGTGCTCCCCAGCCAGCATGGCCAATTGGACTGATGGGAATTGTAATCCATGGACATCTGGAGCACCATAGGTTGACCGCCTCTGCTCTAGAGCAACCGAGCAAAGAGGCCGAGCCCTTCCCTTGATGTTGCCTCATGGCACCAGCAGGTTTCCTTCGGAGGTTTCCTTTAGCCCCCATGACATCAGAACCGAGGGCTGGGTGGGGCGGTCTTTTTTTGGAGCAGCATCTCAGGATTGTGGGACGTTGTCAGCCCCAGTTGGTTCGAGCCAAGGAGCATCGGCAGCAAAGCAGACCCCTGGGAATGGCCCTGAAGGGAAGAAGGCAAAAATATACCAGCCCCGCTCTGCACGGCAACCTCTGGCATGCAGAAACTAGAAGGGAGAGCAGTGTGGTATTAGGGGTTGTGAAACATGGGGGGTGGGGCGGGATCTTCTGGCCACTGCTCATGCTGGGTGAGTTGGCAGGGGATGATGGAAACTGTAGTCCATAACATCTGAAGGGCCGCGAGTTTGACACCTATGCATGCACTGCTCCTGCTGGGTGATGCTGGCAGGGGTGATGGGAACTGTAGTCCATAACATCTGAAGGGCCGCGTGTTTGACACCTATGCATGCCCTGCTCCTGCTGGGTGATGCTGGCAGGGGGTGATGGGAACTGTAGTCCATAACATCTGAAGGGCCGCGAGTTTGACACCTATGCGTGCACTGCTCCTGCTGGGTGATGCTGGCAGGGGGTGATGGGAACTGTAGTCCATAACATCTGAAGGGCCGCGAGTTTGACACCTATGCGTGCCCTGCTCCTGCTGGGTGATGCTGGCAGGGGGTGATGGGAACTGTAGTCCATAACATCTGAAGGGCTGCGAGTTTGACACCTATACATGCACTGCTCCTGCTGAGTGATGCTGGCAGGGGATGATGGGAACTGTAGTCCATAACATCCGAAGGGCCTCAAGTTTGACACCTATGCATGCACTGCTCCTACTGGGTGATGCTGGCAGGGGATGATGGGAACTGTAGTCCATAACATCTGAAGGGCCGCGAGTTTGACACCTATGCATGTTACTCTCATTATCCTGAGCCCTCCGGGGGAGGGCGGTATATAAATATAACCAATGAATGAATGAATGAATGAATGAATGAATGAATGAATGAATGAAT
>NW_025950291.1:0-10043 GCF_021028975.2 Sphaerodactylus townsendi | reverse complement strand
CCTCCGCTGTTTGGTCGAGTTGACCGAGCTGCTTGTGCAACATTAGAACTTGGTTGCGGGGCAGGGGAAAGTCGAGGGGCTTCTTACACATGTTACAGGCAATATTAGATACACATTGAACGAAACAAGACCCGACGATGAGGCATACAATCAAACCAATGCAGAGCTGTACGATAGCACTTAACCATCCTCCCGGCAGCCAGCTCCAGAGGGCTGACCACCAATGGGGCAGTACATCATACTTTAGACTGGATACAACCTTTTGCAATTCACGCACTTTCATATGAATCAATTGGGAGTTATCAGAGAGATTAAAACAACACATATTATGTACATTCTCACAACCTTGGTGATGTAATAACAACAAGTAATCAATGACGGCACGATTATCTAAGGTCGCTTGACGAAGTCCTTGCTGCTCGGAGGCCAGGGCGTTCAGAGCTGGAGGTGGGAGGGGGAGCGACGGCAGCGCGTGGGCTTCCGGGATGGCGCTTGAGGCAGGAAGATAGGCGGCAGCAGAGAGTTTCGGCAGACGGACGTAATAACAATTAACCAACATCACTTCTAGAGTTAGAGCATGCAGGTTTGGTGGCTCTCGCGGTCAAAACTGCGAGAGAAAGTATGTTCCGACAACGATCAGGTGGCTGGAGGCAGCGGAGAGTTCCAAGGGTTAACCTATCAGGGATGTTCCCGGCTGTAAATTCAAATTCCAGCCGGGGGGCGGCGGGGAGGAAGAGAGAATGGCGGTTGTAAATGAAGATCCTGCAGGGGGTGACCGATTGTCACCGGCGGGGGGTAGTTGTGTGAGTAGCTGCTGATGGCTGTGAAATCTGCAGCGATAGCCGCAGAGGTTGCAACTTTGGGATTCTTGGGTGTCCTGAGGCGGGCCGGCTGCTGCGGGAACCTTCGGGTTAGGCTGATCGTAGCTCTGGCGCCTTTGCGGATCCTCTGGATCTTCAGGTCGTTCCGATGTTGATTGTAGGTCTGCTGAAGCTATGGGACGGGGTACTCCGGGGGGACCTGCTCCATCTTCGTGGTGTGGCCTGGCTTCGTTCGGCATCGTTCCTCGAGCTGGTCGGACATGTCGGGCTGGGATCCATAGAGGGCCTGTAGGAAGAAGGACTGAAGCATACCCCCTTCCCCAGGTTATGAGGGGGGCCGGTCCCCGCCAGGTTCGGTCTGGGAGCTGGCGGTAGTAGACCTTGGCGTGGGGGAGGGGGTCTGACTGCCTGAAGTGTCTTTCTACGGGGGTGATCTGTTGCCCTGATGGTAGGGCGAGCAAATTTAAATGGTTGATGGTGAAGAGTACTTTTGATACTGTCTGTTGTATGTGGCCTAAATGGGGGGGGGCTACCTCCCCTTTCTTTGGTTTGTTTGGCTAGAATTTCTTTGAAGTTGCGATTTGCTCTCTCAACGATTGCTTGCCCAGTGCTGTTGTAGGGAATTCCGTGTGTTAGCACGATTCCCCAGTTGGTGCAAAACTGGAGCATGGCTGCGGAGGAATATGCGGGCGCATTGTCCGTTTTTAGGCGGAGGGGGCGGCCCATGACGGTTATGCATGCAAAGAGGTGCTGGATGACGTGATTGGTGGTTTCGCCTCGGAGTGGGGTGGCCCAGACGTACCCCGAGTAGGTATCTATAGTTACATGCAGGTGCTTCCAGGGGGCTAGGGCAGGGACCAGGGTTACGTCCATTTGCCATAAGTCATTTGCCAGGGCCCCTCTCGGGTTTACCCCGGGGTCTGACGAGGGGCCAAGGCGTGAGCATTGAGCACAAGATTTAACGATAGATTGTGCCTGGTTGAGGGGGATGCTACAGGATCGGGCGAGTGCTTTTGCCCCCTGGTGGAAGAAATCGTGTGATTGAAAGGGGTCGGAGAAGAGGGTGGAGATGTGGGTAGCGCTGTCTGCGCGCTGGTTCCCCTCGCTGAGGGGGCCTGGAAGCGGCGTGTGGCTGCGCATATGACCCACGAAGTATTGAGAGGTTCTGGATGCTAGTAGGTTCCGTAATGTCAGGAAGAGACTCATGAGGTTTAAGTCGATTCGGGGGGCGACGTAGGCTCCGGGTAGGTGGGCGATCACGTGCGCTACGTATTGGGAATCGACCAAAAGGTTGAAAGGTTGAGGGAAGGTTTGAAAGGCCAGAATGGCTGCGGCGAGTTCGCTCCGTTGAGCGGAGGCTTGGGGCGGCGTGTAAGCGGTCTGCCATTGGCCATTTTGTTGAAATGCAATGGCGCCGACGCGCTTGCCCCCGTCGGCGAAGATGGTGGGGGCGCCTTGGAGTGGGACAGAGGCTGCTAAAGGCCGAACGGGACAGGGGGCAGAGTGGAGGAGAGTGAGGCGAGGATCCGGGGGGAGGTGGAAGAGGATCTCCCCCACGAAATCCTCCAGGGCCAGCTGGAGGGGTGAAGAAGCGTTCAAGAGATGCTGGAATTCTGCTCTGTTTAGAGGCATGATGATTTTTTCGGGGTCCCACCCCACCATTACCATGGTGCGCTGACGCCCTTGGTTGATGAGATCTGCGTAAAGCTGGCCCGGGGTGGAGAGATTTTTTGCGGGCACGTGAGGTAGGTAGAGCCATTCGACCAAGAAGGTTTGCGGCGGTCGGGTGTACCCTAGGACTCCGGTTGGGAGAGGGGGAGTGTTCAAGAGGAAGAGGGAGAGAGGTTGATCTTTGAGGGGGACCCGATCCACCCATCGGCGGGCTAGGACCTCCCTTACTGCCCGAAAGGCGTCTTTGTGCTTCTGGGTGAGTTGGATCCTGTCCCCTGGGTTTTTGGCGAGCGGGAGTAGCGAGAATAGGGGGCTGAGCAAAGGGGTAGTGAGGGCAAAGAAAGGACGGACCCAGTTGAGGGTTCCGAGCAGCTGCTGCAGCTGGAGGAGGGTGGGTGTGTCTGGGATCTGCATCTCTGGTATGACAGGGGCGGAGTGGAGGAGTTTATGCCCCAGATACAAGAATGGCTCGTTCTTTTGCACCTTTTCGGGAGCGATGTATAGGCCTGACTGTTTTAATGTGTCGGCCAGCAGCGTTATCCACTGCGGGGGGATGGTCGGCGCGGCTACTAGGATATCATCCATGTAATGGATGATTATGGCTCCGGGCGCTTTGGCGCGAAACGGGGCTAGGGCGTGATGGACAAAAAACTGACACAAGGTGGGACTGTTGAGCATTCCCTGGGGCAATACTTTCCATTGGTATCTGGCCGTGGGCTGCTGATGATTAAGCACCGGCACCGTGAAAGCGAAATGTACTCGGTCTTCGGGAGAGAGGGGAATACAAAAGAAACAATCTTTCAGGTCAACAACCAGGACCTGGTAGTCCGAGGGGATAAGATTGGGGTTGGGTAGACCGCATTGAAGAGGGCCCATGGGTTGGATGCAGGCATTTACTGCTCTGAGATCCTGTAGCAATCGCCATCGGCCACTCTTCTTTTTTATCACAAAGACAGGCGTGTTCCATGGTGATGTTGAGGTCTCAATGTGGCCTGCAGCCAGCTGTTCCTCCACGAGTTGGTGCATGGCAGTCAATTTTTCTCTGGGCAGTGGCCACTGTTCTACCCATACTGGGGTCTTGGTGGTCCATGTGAGGGGGAGGGCAGTGGGGGCGGGCTTACTCGCCTCGAGCTCTCCCATGGCGATGGGGAGGGCGATGAGTTGCCGTCCGAGTTCTGGGGGGGCTTCCGGTGTGGCCTGTTCCCCTTCCTCTTCCCAGGTGAGCAAATGTGCCCCAGCCGGCCACTGATCAGGCCGCCCGGTCACTTCGCCGATGGCCGTGCCGGAGCTCTCTGCACCCTGGGGTTTACCTGGGCCCTTGAACTGTGTGAAGTGGGCGGCGGGATGCTCTTGGGGCGTAGGAGCCCGCGGCGTGCGGCTGCCCTCGTGAGGCTGTTCCTGCAGGACACTTGCCCACATTGGGGTGTGCGCGGGCTCCGGGCAAGCGGGGTCAGTGGCCCCTGCAATAAGGGATAGTTCCTGTTTAAAGGTGGAGAAGGCCCGGGGGACGGACCTCCCTGGGGGTCTTCTCCCCCTGGGGGGAGACCCCCCCCGGTGCGGGTTGCAGGCCCCCCTACTGGGTAGCCTGCAATCTCTACGGAAGTGTCCGGACTGGTGGCAATTGAAACACCCGCTTTGGGGCTGTTTCCTAGCAATGGAGAGGGCTGCGGCTAGGAGGTCCGCGTAGTGGGTGAAAGACCCGATATCCTGGCAAGCTTTAAGCATGTCGGCCAGTTCAGGGTTCCTACCTAGACCTTTGATTGCTTTGCGGCACTCAGCGGAGGCATTCTCCTTGGCAAGACGCTTAAGGAGTTCGCCCTGGGCCTCCTCGTTGTCAACCTGCCTTTTGAGAGCTTCCTGGAGCCTGCTCACAAACTCGGCATAGGGTTCTTGGGGTTTTTGCCGGATGGTGGAGAAGCTCTGGGTGGGCTGGCCGGCATTGGGAACCTTGACAAACGCCTTGTGGGCGCACTCGGAGGCGATCGTAAGGATGGCCTCAGGTAGGATAATCTGATTGTTGGGGTTACTGAAGGCATCGAAGCCGTAAAGCTGTGCGGCGGTGTAGGCGCCGCCGGAGGCGGCTGCCTTGCTGAAGCACTGCTGGCGGAATTCGCTTTCCCAGATCACAAATTGTGCAGGGCTCAGGAGCATGCGGAAGGTGGTCTTCCAGTCGTCCGGAACCATTAAGTGATTCCTCGCGACTGCCTCTAGCATGCCTCTCATGTAGGGGCTAGTGATTCCTACGTCCCGCATCGCTTTGCGGAGCTCAGTGAGGATGTTATAGCTTAAGGGGCGGTACTCGACAACCCGCCGAACAATGCCATCCTCCCCCTCGGTATCTGTGAAATGGACGGGGCACAATGCGAGAATATCGGCATCGTCTTCCGTCAGGGTTTCTTTCTTTTGCAGATCGTGTCTAATACGCTCTGCGAGAGTTTTGAAACCCGCGCCATTACGTGGCGCTGACGGAGGTGCGGTGGCTTCGGAAAATGAAGGCGGAGCAAGGGGAGGGGGCGGCTGAGCCGTGTGGGGGGGACTCCGCTGTTTGGTCGAGTTGACCGAGCTGCTTGTGCAACATTAGAACTTGGTTGCGGGGCAGGGGAAAGTCGAGGGGCTTCTTACACACGTTACAGGCAATATTAGATACACATTGAACGAAACAAGACCCGACGATGAGGCATACAATCAAACCAATGCAGAGCTGTACGATAGCACTTAACCATCCTCCCGGCAGCCAGCTCCAGAGGGCTGACCACCAATGGGGCAATACATCATACTTTAGACTGGATACAACCTTTTGCAATTCACGCACTTTCATATGAATCAATTGGGAGTTATCAGAGAGATTAAAACAACACATATTATGTACATTCTCACAACCTTGGTGATGTAATAACAACAAGTAATCAATGACGGCACGATTATCTAAGGTCGCTTGACGAAGTTCTTGCTGTTCGGAGGCCAGGGCGTTCAGAGCTGGAGGTGGGAGGGGGAGCGACGGCAGCGCGTGGGCTTCCGGGATGGCGCTTGAGGCAGGAAGATAGGCGGCAGCAGAGAGTTTCGGCAGACGGACGTAATAACAATTAACCAACATCACTTCTAGAGTTAGAGCATGCAGGTTTGGTGGCTCTCACGGTCAAAACTGCGAGAGAAAGTATGTTCCGACAACGATCAGGTGGCTGGAGGCAGCGGAGAGTTCCAAGGGTTAACCTATCAGGGATGTTCCCGGCTGTAAATTCAAATTCCAGCCGGGGGGCGGCGGGGAGGAAGAGAGAATGGCGGTTGTAAATGAAGATCCTGCAGGGGGTGACCGATTGTCACCGGCGGGGGGTAGTTGTGTGAGTAGCTGCTGATGGCTGTGAAATCTGCAGCGATAGCCGCAGAGGTTGCAACTTTGGGATTCTTGGGTGTCCTGAGGCGGGCCGGCTGCTGCGGGAACCTTCGGGTTAGGCTGATCGTAGCTCTGGCGCCTTTGCGGATCCTCTGGATCTTCAGGTCGTTCCGATGTTGATTGTAGGTCTGCTGAAGCTATGGGACGGGGTACTCCGGGGGGACCTGCTCCATCTTCGTGGTGTGGCCTGGCTTCGTTCGGCATCGTTCCTCGAGCTGGTCGGACATGTCGGGCTGGGATCCATAGAGGGCCTGTAGGAAGAAGGACTGAAGCATACCCCCTTCCCCAGGTTATGAGGGGGGCCGGTCCCCGCCAGGTTCGGTCTGGGAGCTGGCGGTAGTAGACCTTGGCGTGGGGGAGGGGGTCTGACTGCCTGAAGTGTCTTTCTACGGGGGTGATCTGTTGCCCTGATGGTAGGGCGAGCAAATTTAAATGGTTGATGGTGAAGAGTACTTTTGATACTGTCTGTTGTATGTGGCCTAAATGGGGGGGGCTACCTCCCCTTTCTTTGGTTTGTTTGGCTAGAATTTCTTTGAAGTTGCGATTTGCTCTCTCAACGATTGCTTGCCCGGTGCTGTTGTAGGGAATTCCGTGTGTTAGCACGATTCCCCAGTTGGTGCAAAACTGGAGCATGGCTGCGGAGGAATATGCGGGCGCATTGTCCGTTTTTAGGCGGAGGGGGCGGCCCATGACGGTTATGCATGCAAAGAGGTGCTGGATGACGTGATTGGTGGTTTCGCCTCGGAGTGGGGTGGCCCAGACGTACCCCGAGTAGGTATCTATAGTTACATGCAGGTGCTTCCAGGGGGCTAGGGCAGGGACCAGGGTTACGTCCATTTGCCATAAGTCATTTGCCAGGGCCCCTCTCGGGTTTACCCCGGGGTCTGACGAGGGGCCAAGGCGTGAGCATTGAGCACAAGATTTAACGATAGATTGTGCCTGGTTGAGGGGGATGCTACAGGATCGGGCGAGTGCTTTTGCCCCCTGGTGGAAGAAATCGTGTGATTGAAAGGGGTCGGAGAAGAGGGTGGAGATGTGGGTAGCGCTGTCTGCGCGCTGGTTCCCCTCGCTGAGGGGACCTGGAAGCGGCGTGTGGCTGCGCATATGACCCACGAAGTATTGAGAGGTTCTGGATGCTAGTAGGTTCCGTAATGTCAGGAAGAGACTCATGAGGTTTAAGTCGATTCGGGGGGCGACGTAGGCTCCGGGTAGGTGGGCGATCACGTGCGCTACGTATTGGGAATCGACCAAAAGGTTGAAAGGTTGAGGGAAGGTTTGAAAGGCCAGAATGGCTGCAGCGAGTTCGCTCCGTTGAGCGGAGGCTTGGGGCGGCGTGTAAGCGGTCTGCCATTGGCCATTTTGTTGAAATGCAATGGCGCCGACGCGCTTGCCCCCGTCGGCGAAGATGGTGGGGGCGCCTTGGAGTGGGACAGAGGCTGCTAAAGGCCGAACGGGGCAGGGGGCGGAGTGGAGGAGAGTGAGGCGAGGATCCGGGGGGAGGTGGAAGAGGATCTCCCCCACGAAATCCTCCAGGGCCAGCTGGAGGGGTGAAGAAGCGTTCAAGAGATGCTGGAATTCTGCTCTGTTTAGAGGCATGATAATTTTTTCGGGGTCCCACCCCACCATTACCATGGTGCGCTGACGCCCTTGGTTGATGAGATCTGCGTAAAGCTGGCCCGGGGTGGAGAGATTTTTTGCGGGCACGTGAGGTAGGTAGAGCCATTCGACCAAGAAGGTTTGCGGCGGTCGGGTGTACCCTAGGACTCCGGTTGGGAGAGGGGGAGTGTTCAAGAGGAAGAGGGAGAGAGGTTGATCTTTGAGGGGGACCCGATCCACCCATCGGCGGGCTAGGACCTCCCTTACTGCCCGAAAGGCGTCTTTGTGCTTCTGGGTGAGTTGGATCCTGTCCCCTGGGTTTTTGGCGAGCGGGAGTAGCGAGAATAGGGGGCTGAGCAAGGGGGTAGTGAGGGCAAAGAAAGGACGGACCCAGTTGAGGGTTCCGAGCAGCTGCTGCAGCTGGAGGAGGGTGGGTGTGTCTGGGATCTGCATCTCTGGTATGACAGGGGCGGAGTGGAGGAGTTTATGCCCCAGATACAAGAATGGCTCGTTCTTTTGCACCTTTTCGGGAGCGATGTATAGGCCTGACTGTTTTAATGTGTCGGCCAGCAGCGTTATCCACTGCGGGGGGATGGTCGGCGCGGCTACTAGGATATCATCCATGTAATGGATGATTATGGCTCCGGGCGCTTTGGCGCGAAACGGGGCTAGGGCGTGATGGACAAAAAACTGACACAAGGTGGGACTGTTGAGCATTCCCTGGGGCAATACTTTCCATTGGTATCTGGCCGTGGGCTGCTGATGATTAAGCACCGGCACCGTGAAAGCGAAATGTACTCGGTCTTCGGGAGAGAGGGGAATACAAAAGAAACAATCTTTCAGGTCAACAACCAGGACCTGGTAGTCCGAGGGGATAAGATTGGGGTTGGGTAGACCGCATTGAAGAGGGCCCATGGGTTGGATGCAGGCATTTACTGCTCTGAGATCCTGTAGCAATCGCCATCGGCCACTCTTCTTTTTTATCACAAAGACAGGCGTGTTCCATGGTGATGTTGAGGTCTCAATGTGGCCTGCAGCCAGCTGTTCCTCCACGAGTTGGTGCATGGCAGTCAATTTTTCTCTGGGCAGTGGCCACTGTTCTACCCATACTGGGGTCTTGGTGGTCCATGTGAGGGGGAGGGCAGTGGGGGCGGGCTTACTCGCCTCGAGCTCTCCCATGGCGATGGGGAGGGCGATGAGTTGCCGTCCAAGTTCTGGGGGGGTTTCCGGTGTGGCCTGTTCCCCTTCCTCTTCCCAGGTGAGCAAATGTGCCCCAGCCGGCCACTGATCAGGCCGCCCGGTCACTTCGCCGATGGCCGTGCCGGAGCTCTCTGCACCCTGGGGTTTACCTGGGCCCTTGAACTGTGTGAAGTGGGCGGCGGGATGCTCTTGGGGCGTAGGAGCCCGCGGCGTGCGGCTGCCCTCGTGAGGCTGTTCCTGCAGGACACCCGCCCACATTGGGGTGTGCGCGGGCTCCGGGCAAGCGAGGTCAGTGGCCCCTGCAATAAGGGATAGTTCCTGTTTAAAGGTGGAGAAGGCCCGGGGGACGGACCTCCCTGGGGGTCTTCTCCCCCTGGGGGGAGACCCCCCCCGGTGCGGGTTGCAGGCCCCCCTACTGGGTAGCCTGCAATCTCTACGGAAGTGTCCGGACTGGTGGCAATTGAAACACCCGCTTCGGGGCTGTTTCCTAGCAATGGAGAGGGCTGCGGCTAGGAGGTCCGCGTAGTGGGTGAAAGACCCGATATCCTGGCAAGCTTTAAGCATGTCGGCCAGTTCAGGGTTCCTACCTAGACCTTTGATTGCTTTGCGGCACTCAGCGGAGGCGTTCTCCTTGGCAAGACGCTTAAGGAGTTCGCCCTGGGCCTCCTCGTTGTCAACCTGCCTTTTGAGAGCTTCCTGGAGCCTGCTCACAAACTCGGCATAGGGTTCTTGGGGTTTTTGCCGGATGGTGGAGAAGCTCTGGGTGGGCTGGCCGGCATTGGGAACCTTGACAAACGCCTTGTAGGCGCACTCGGAGGCGATCGTAAGGATGGCCTCAGGTAGGATAATCTGATTGTTGGGGTTACTGAAGGCATCGAAGCCGTAAAGCTGTGCGGCGGTGTAGGCGCCGCCGGAGGCGGCTGCCTTGCTGAAGCACTGCTGGCGGAATTCGCTTTCCCAGATCACAAATTGTGCAGGGCTCAGGAGCATGCGGAAGGTGGTCTTCCAGTCGTCCGGAACCATTAAGTGATTCCTCGCGACTGCCTCTAGCATGCCTCTCACGTAGGGGCTAGTGATTCCTACGTCCCGCATCGCTTTGCGGAGCTCAGTGAGGATGTTATAGCTTAAGGGGCGGTACTCGACAACCCGCCGAACAATGCCATCCTCCCCCTCGGTATCTGTGAAATGGACGGGGCACAATGCGAGAATATCGGCATCGTCTTCCGTCAGGGTTTCTTTCTTTTGCAGATCGTGTCTAATACGCTCTGCGAGAGTTTTGAAACCCGCGCCATTACGTGGCGCTGACGGAGGTGCGGTGGCTTCGGAAAATGAAGGCGGAGCAAGGGGAGGGGGCGGCTGAGCCG
>NW_025950290.1:0-10044 GCF_021028975.2 Sphaerodactylus townsendi | reverse complement strand
TGTGCAGGAGCAGGGAAACAAACCGGGTTCCCCAGATTAGAGCCTGCTACTCACGAGGAGTCAGGAATCAAACCCTCTTCTCCAAATCAGAGTCCACCTGTTCTTAACCAGCACACCATGCTGTTTCTCATCATTCCTTCTCTGTTTTCCTTTCCCTGGAGGTGCCTGGGTCACTTCTTGCTTAGTCGGCTTCGCTTCCAGATAATTGGAAATGCCATTGGAAGTCAGAACCCATAAACAACTGTTTGTTTCAAGCAGATTTGCTGTTCAGGCGATAACAATGCCTGAGTGGGGGGCAGGTGCATTCTGGTCTGGGGATAGTCAAGGAAAAAGAGGCGGGAAAATGTCCTAGCTCGAGTTTCTCCATACAGTCAAATGTCGGGTTGGCTCCTTTTGTTTGTTTCAGAGCATGCAGAGGTGTAGCTTATTTAATGCTTTGCGTCCACGTTGTCAGTTCTAAGAAGAGATGTGACATTCACCAGGTGTTGCCTTGAGATTGGCAACATTCGTTATAGAGTCCACCCTCCAAAGCAGCCATTTTCTTGAGAGGAACTAATCTCTGCAGAATTCCAGGAAACCTCAGGCCAGCAACCAGAAGCATAGCTGAGCCAAATTGCGCCCGGTGCGCATTCTATATTTTCTGCCCCCCGCGTCCTCCCCAGCGGGCCCCCCCATGGTGCCCCCCCTTCCCCCACTTACTTTAGTTCCTTTCCTTTTTTAAGAACTTTTTCAGGCTACAAAAAGGCCTGTTCACAGTAAAAATGGCCTGATAGGAACTATACTTCCCAGGAGACCTTGTGAGCCCCAAGGTTCCTCAGGCTGTTTCTACTGCGAACAGGCCTTTTGCAGCCTGAAAAAGTTCTAGAAAAAGGAAAGGAACTAAGGTAAGTGTGGGAAGGGAGGTGGGGGCGCTGCAGGGGAAAGGGGGAGGGCCTGGGGTGATTTTCCGCGCCCCCCCCCGGCGTGCGCCTTGTGCACGGTGCCCCCCGTCCTCTTGTAGCTCCACCACTGCCAGCAATTCTACACACTAGCCTGTTCCTCCTGGACACTCCTAACCTTGGGTTCTGGATTTCGATTCTACACTCCTTGCCCCTGTGTATGAATGTCTGAGAGGTGCGCTGTTCTTCCAAAAACAAGAGGCTCTGAATCAGTCGGCATACTCTTGGCCTTTCTGTAGAAAGCATCCGGGCGAGCCAATCCCTCTTTTCAGAACAATAAGCTGGCATGTGACGGGGAAGACAGCTGCAAAGACTGAGAAGAGACGAGCTGAGTCCGGAACACCCCGAGCGAGATGTGGCTTGGGATCGCGAGCGCGTCCAGCCAGGACAGATGGGGAAGCTAAGCAGGCAAAGGTGGATCTAGAAGCGCGGCAGCCACTGAACTGTGCGTAGCGATGGTGGAGAAGGACTAAAGGCTGCGATCCAGGAGAGACCAGCTGGCGGGCTAAGTGAAGAACAGCGGGCCGTGCCAAGCAGGTGTTAGTTATGAAGATTGGCAGGGAGCTGCTGGTGGTGGCCCCAAACCATCCGAGCTCTTTACCAGGGGAGGGGTGTCTAGCCAGCCACAGCAGCTGAGAAAACAGAGCCAGGATTGCAGTCTTGATTGGGGAAACAGTGCAGAGGGGACAGTGACACCCCCACCATGCAGCTCAGCTCCGAAACCCAGATTTGAAGCTCCCTGGATGTGTTTTTTTAGAATGATAGTGTCTGGCCTTACAGTAAGGCTGCCAGCTCTGGTTAGGGTGGGGGTTAGGGGGGAGCCTCGGGAGGGGAGGGGGGAGAACTCAGCAGAGTGTGAAGTCATAGAATCCACCCCAAGCCAGGCATTTTTGCCAGGGGAATTGATTCGTGTCATCTGAGGATCAATTGTGACTCCAGGAGACCTGAAGGATAGCAGCAGGGTCGGAGCAAGGGGGAACTGTGCCCAGGGCATGTCTGGGTCCTCCGCCCTTTCCATGGCCCGGCCCTGCCCCGGTCACACCCCACACAGGCATGCGCCCGGGACATTGTGCCCCGCCCTGCCCCATTGGCGCTATGCCACTGGATAGAGAAGAAGAGGAAGAAGAGTTTGGATTTATATCCCCCCTTTCTCTCCTGCAGGAGACTCAAAGGGGCTTACAATCTCCTTGCCCTTCCCCCCTCACAACAAACACCCTGTGAGGTGGGTGGGGCTGAGAAAGCTCCGAGAAGCTGTGACTAGCCCAAGGTCACCCAGCGGGCGTGTGTGGGGTGTACAGGCTAATCTGAATTCCCCAGACAAGCCTCCACAGCTCAGGCGGCAGAGCTGGGAATCAAACCCGGTTCCTCCAGATTAGATACACAAGCTCTTAACCTCCTACGCCACTCTATTGTCCCACATGGTGTAAAGCTCCTTCTCTGTAGAAACCTGGAAGTCAGAGGAAAAGGTTTTCTACAGGACGAGACTTCATATTGGGAAAGATCAATTCCTATAAAGAAGATTAGAAGAGTTTGGATTTATTCCCCATTTTTCTCTCCTTTAAGGAAGCATGAAGCTTGCTGCTCCCTCCTTCAACGAGGGTGGGGCTGGAACTGGGTGTGATGAAGCCTGACTTTTTTCCTTCATCCCTCTACCACCTTCTTGAGCATCACACTGAGATCAAGGAGGATCAGGAAGAGGAGAAGGGGAAGAACGATTTGGATTTATACCCCACTTTGCTCAACTGTAAGATGTCTCAAACTCCTTGCATTATTTAAGACAGAAAGAGACACCCCATTCAAGAGATAACAAAAGAGTTTAAATGTATACCCCCAGTGGTGGGATCCAAAAATTTTAGTAACAGGTTCCCATTGTGGTGGGATTCAAACAATGGCATAGCGCCAATGGGGCTGGGCAGGGCACGACGGGGGCGTGGCCAGGCATTCCGGGGGCGGGGCATTAATAATTTCTCTGTTACTGTAAAAAACTCTTACTGTAAAAAAAGTTCCTAATTTCCAGCTGGTATCTTTCTGTCCATAATTTAAACTCATTATAGCAAGTCCTATCGTCTACTGCCAACAGAAACAACTACTTCTCCTCTAATTGACTGCCTGTCAAATACTTAATACTTTCAAATACTTAATTTTGTTTCCAGAAATCAAAAGGAGACGACTTTCCTTCAACAAGGAACGTTACCATATTTCTAAAACATGTTTTTAAAACAGCCCAACAGGGAGAATTATCCCGTTTTCTACCTTCGCTAACCAGCCACATAGGAAACAACGGGACTTTTATGATTTTTGGACCTAATGGAATTTCTAACAGAAAAGCAGACCCAATTAGTAACCCCCTCTCGGCACGCACAAATAATTAGTAACCCACTCTCAGGAACTGGTGAGAACCTGCTGGATCCCACCTCTGTATACCCCCCCCCCTTCTCTCCTATGAGGAGACTCAAAGGGGCTTACAAATTAGTTTCCCTTCCTTTCCCCACAGCACACACCTTGTGAGGTTGGTGGGGCTGAGAGTTCTGACTGGCCCAAGGTCACCCAGCAGACTTCAGGTGGAGGAGCGGGGAAAGCAATTTCTTTCACAGGACAGGTCCAGACCAAAGTAACTTTGGAAAAATCCCCCCACACCTTATCAATAAGGTAAGGTGACCAGATTTTTCCTATTAAAAAGCGGGGCGCGCATGCACCCACAGCAGCACACTGCCTTTTGCAGCGGCGCTCCCCGGTCAGGAAACAGGGAAGCGCCCCAGAAGGCACTGCGGCTGCCGCAGTGCCTTCTGGGGCGCTTCCCTGTTTCCTGACTGGGGAGCGCCGCCGCAAAAGGCAGTGTGCTCCTGCGGCCACGTGCGTGCGGCCGCAGGAGCACATTGCCTAATCGGGACAATGGCATAAGCCCGGCGGGATGCGGGACACACTACGCGAAAGCGTGAGTGTCCCGTGAAAATCGGGACAGCTGGTCACCTTACAATAAGGGTCCCTGTGGCCTGTATTCCCACTCATTGCAGAGGATGGAACAAGGCTTGGAGCACAATGAGTTGGACACCAGGCAGTAGACACGGTATCTTGGTTCCTCAGGTTAGAGCTGCCAACAGGCCTGGAACAAAAATATCTCTAACAGAAGCTGAATAAGTGGAAATTGCCAGCTGAAGCATTACATGGCATGGAAATAAATCACACCACCTGGTCAATAACAATAACATCCCATTACGGCTCTTTTGTTTGTTTGTCGATACATTTTACTTTATAATTACATATACATGAAATAAAGGACAAACCATCAACAGTCAATTTAATGTTTTGCAGGATTTTGCCAAATTGCATCTATTCTAGAGAACTTTTCATCCTTTTGCAGAGCGGAGAAGTTAATACTTAGATTTTTTTTAAAAAAGTTAAGTTTGTCAACAGACAGTCTTCCCGTAGGAATTATTTTCACCTTCCCTACCTTAGCTAATAAAAGTCTGACTGCAGTTCGCTTTTTGGTACTGACACCAATGAAATTAAGTACGAATAATTCTGGAGAGGGAACCACTGGGAAGTCACAACTCTTTGACGACATGATGAACACTCTTTTCCAATTATTTTGACCAGTGGGACAGTTCCAGTATTGGGGGGTTTGGGCCCATTACACATGGCGCGGTTTCCTTGGGACTCGTCGCCCTGCAGTGGGGTCTCCTCACAATTCTGTTTACACACGAGGAAGCACCCCACTGCTTGCCTGCCCCCACTTCTGGGTGGCTCCCAGTCACTGCAAGATTGCAGGCATTGTTTTTAAAACCCTTTCTCTCTCTCTCTCTCTCTCTCTCTCTCTCTCTCTCTATATATATATATATATATATATATATATATATATATATATCTCTATCTATCTATCTATCTATCTATCTATCTATCTCTCTATCTATCTCTCTATCTCTCTATCTATCTCTATCTCTCTATCTCTCTATCTCTCTATCTCTCTATCTATCTATCTATCTATCTATCTATCTATCTATCTATCTATCTATCTATCTATCTATCTATCTATCTATCTATCTATCTATCTATCTATCTATCTATCTATCTATCTATCTATCTATCTCTCTATCTATCTATCTATCTATCTATCTATCTATCTATCTATCTATCTATCTATCTATCTATCTATCTATCTATCTATCTATCTATCTATCTATCTATCTATCTATCTATCTATCTATCTATCTATCTATCTATCTATCTATCTATCTATCTATCTATCTATCTATCTATCTATCTATCATCTCTCTCTCTCTCTCTCTCTCTCTCTCTCTCTCTCTCTATCTATCTATCTATCTATCTATCTATCTATCTATCTATCTATCTATCTATCTATCTATCTATCTATCTATCTATCTATCTATCTATCTATCTATCTATCTATCTATCTATCTATCTATCTATCTATCTCTCTATCATCTCTCTCTCTATCATCTATCTATCTATCATCTCTCTCTCTCTCTCTCTCTCTCTCTCTCTCTCTATCTATCTATCTATCTATCTCTCTATCTATCTATCTATCTATCTATCATCTCTCTCTCTCTCTCTCTCTATCATCTCTCTCTCTCTCTCTCTCTCTCTCTCTCTCTCTCTCTCTCTCTCTCTCTCTCTCTCTCTCTCTCTATCTATCTATCTATCTATCTATCTATCTATCTATCTATCTATCTCTCTCTCTCTCTCTCTCTCTCTCTCTCTCTCTCTCTCTCTCTCTCTCTCTCTCTCTCTCTCTCTCTCTCTCTCTCTCTCTCTCTCTCTCTCTATCTATCTATCTATCTATCTATCTATCTATCTATCTATCTATCTATCTATCTATCTATCTATCTATCTATCTATCTATCTATCTATTAGATTTATAAGCCGCCTCACCCCCGAAGGGCTTGAGGCGGCTTACAATATGGCGGTTCTCTTAAGACAGCAAATCAACAAATCATTTCAAAAATACAACTTAGATCCATTAAAAACTTAAGCAGCAGTTACAAAATAAATACAGATTAAAAACAACAAAAGTTGTAAAAACAGGCACCCGATCTAAAGCCAGCAGAGGGAGGGGGTAGGTAGGACCCAAGATGGAATCAGGGCCCAGCCAGGATGGAAGCAGGCAGCCTCAGTCTCAGTGGGGGGCGATAGAACCGCAGCCAGCCCCCGCCCCCCAAAGGCCCGGTGGGATAGCTCAGTCTTACAGGCCCAGCGGAACTCACTAAGTTTTATATTGATATTTTTATGTCATAGCAATATTTCAACGTTATATCAATAGTTCTGTGTTGCATCATTATTTTTGTGCTTTTTGCAAAAGCTGGCTGTAGCTCCCCTAGAAATGCCCACTTTGCAGGGGGGGCGGGGGGGATGGAGAGACCGGAAGGAGTGGAAACGCTGAAGTGAGGGAAAACATTGGAGTTTCTCCGCTCTTATTAACCTTTCCGGATCTGCAGTGCCGTAACCCAGAGCACAGCACAGAAATCTCTGCCCTGAAGGAAACATTCCCACACTGCAGGGCAAAGCAGCAGGGTATAATCAGTCTTCGCGAACATAGCAGAATTTGCCGGGGGTGGGGCATTCCTGGGCGGGGCTGTGCAAGGAGGCAGCCGCTGCACCGGTCCTTGGGCGGGAAACGAATGCACGCAGGCGCAGGCTGCCATGCACGCCGGTGCACCTCCTGCTAGACTGCTTCAAGTTCTGCGCGCTACTGCTGAGAGGAGGGGCGTAACTAAGGCAAAAATCACGTGGCAAAATCACCCATTAGTAACCCCCTCTCAGCACACACAAATAATTAGTAACCTACTCTTGGGAACCTGTGAGAACCTGCTGGATCCCACCTCTGAGTATAGGAGTGGGGAAGCAAATCTGCATTGGGCCAAAAGTCTCCCAGAAGGCTTCACGTGAAGGAGCGGGAAAACAAATCCAGTTTCCCAGATTAGAGTGCACCATTCTTAACCTCTCTGTGAAACTCCCAAATTCCATTCAGTACAAGGCTGAGCGCTGTTCTCACAGATCTCAATTCTGAGCAGCCCTCAAAAACCCTGTTTTCATTTATTTCAACTGTCCCACTTAGGCCCACGCCCCTGTTTACAAACTTGACCACGAAGCCGAGCTACACAATCCAACACAAAACCACCAGAGGCTCGAAGAAGAACAAGAGATGGATTGCCTGCCAAAGAACTATCTGTGGTCCACTCGGGCCTTAATCGGTTGTATACCTAACTGGAAGTAGGTTTGCGGAGTGTCGGATGCCATCTGAAGCAGCACCAAGGACAGCGATATGCTGGAAGCCCAGAAATCCTCAGACAAGCTGCTCTCGGGCTAATTAGCCAGGTTTAGGAATTGATTGATATGCAAATGAAGAACAGATTCCTATAAAGCATCCGCCTATTTAACAGAGTTTCTAACAAGTTTGCAAATAAAGTTTTAGCGGACATTAAAACTCAGCTGAAAGCTCCAGGAGAACACAGAGGCAGCCGGTAGACACGATGGTAAAGGAAAGGGCACTTTGTAGTAGAAACCAGAACTGATTCCAACCAATTTGGCCGTTGGCAAGAGGTGTGAATCCTAATAGGGTGCGTCTCTTCCAAGTCGTAATTAAATGTGATTCAGCAAGCCAGACCACAGAAAGCTGCTAGAACAAGAGTCTTGAGTATACTTGGGCGTGAGTCTCACAAATTTGGCTGTCGTGATGATTCACAAAGAGCATTTGGACACACACGTTCCCTTTGCAATGCCTGACGCCTTTGACTTACCAATGGGAAACATCGCCATGAGCCTGGCTAGGGAGGGTCAGGGAAAGAGGAGAAAACAGCATCTCTGTCCTGATTGGCTTATCTGCACACTTGGTTGCCACCACAGACACCAGGCCAAATGGCAGTAGCTTAGCTGAAGGTGGCAGTTGGTGAAATTGGCTGAGAAGGGAGGAAGCATTGTTCTGGAGAGCTTGTGCATAAATATCTGTTACAGAAGCTAAATTAATCTCCAGTAGCATCTTAGAAACCAACAAAATTTTCAGTATGAACTTATGAGTGAAAGGTTCCCTTATCTGTTATCTGGTGAAGGGAGCTTTGAGAAGCAGTGTGATGTAGTGGTTACTTACCCACTCCTCCACATGGGTGGTGGATTTTTCTTTAATGAGCTGGATTTGTTTTCTTGCTCTTACACATGAAGCCTGCTGGGTGACCTTGGGCTAGTCACAGTGCGCTTAGAACTCTCTCAGCCCCACCTACCTCACAAGGTGTCTGCTGTGGAGAGAGGAAGGGAAAGGAGTTTGTAAACAACCTTGAGACTCCTTGCAGGAGAGAAAGGCGGAATATAAATCCAAACTCCTCCTCCTCCTCCTCCTCCTCCTCTTCTTGAAAGCTCATACCCCAGAAATATTGTTGGTCTCCCAGATGCTACTGGAGATGAATCTAGCTTCTCCTTATCTGTAACAAATATTTATGAACTCTTCTGCCCTCTGAAACTGTGCCCATTTATGCACTTGTGGCCTCCTTCGCGTTGAGCATACCTTCCTTTCGGATTGGGTTCTCTGTTATACATGCTTTCTCCCCTCTTCAAAACTCACTCCATTCTCAGATTAGAGAATCTCCACGATTTCTTAGCATGCCCTTGGCCTTTGCTTCTCGTGTTTTAAGGAACTGGTAGCCAAGCTTTGTTAATTCTCAGAGTCTCTTCTTTCTGGTTGAAGTTGTCTTGGTGAATTTCAATGGCCTCTCTGTGCAGTCTGACATAGTAACCTTCTGAATTGTCCAGAATTTCAGTATTTTCAAATAAAACGTTTTCAAATAAAACACCAAGTTCATGGACAATGGACTCCACCCAGACACAGGATTTGCATTCACCAATACTGCTGTTGCTGCAGGGAATGCAAATGTGAATCACTCCCTGGACTGAAACCCCCCCCCCCCACCTGCAATACAATACTATCAACGACATCTTTGAATAGCAAGTTCCACCCAAACACTTACTGATTGGTTCCCCACCTGGGGACATGACAATTTATACCCCACTAAAACATTCCCTTCTCACTGGACACAGTGTATAACACTTCTCTCTGTGATACACCTCTGAAGATGCCAGCCACAGATGCAGGCAAAACGTTAGGAACAAGATCCACCAGACCATGGCCACACAATCCGGAAAACCCACTACAACCATGGTAAAGTGTGACCCTCCCCTGCCCTTCACAAGGAAAGTGAAGGAATTAGCATGCATTTTGCTTTCCTCAGGTTTTCTCGCTCTTCCCTGTTTCTCCTGCCAACCCCAAAGCAGTTCCTCCTACTCTCTGGGGCAGCATTACAGAGCAACAGGGGCGGACCGAGGGGGAACTGTGCCCGGGACATACCTGTGTCCTCCACCCCCGCCCCACCCCAGAACGCCCCCAGATTGCCCAGGAACCCCGCTCCCTGCGTAGGCATGCACCCGGGGCATTGCACCCCACCCTGCCCTGTTGGCGCTACTCCACTGCAGAGCAATCCAAAGGGCTTCCTTTCGTTGAACAAATAAATAAATAAATTTGGGAAATCAATCAATCAATAAACAAAAATTAAATGCTTTGAAATTGACATGAGATGTATAGATCTATTGGCCAAAAAAGGTGGCAGGCATTCTTGCAAGATGGAGGTTGCGTGGAAAAACCAAGGAAGTGGCAGTTCAGCTGAGGACGCTTTGCAGCGGGAGGATCTCTGTTTAAAGAAAAAAACTGTGAGAAAACCTCACTGTGAAGCAAACAGTAGTGTGGGGAGAAGTAAGTGCACCAAAGCCCTGTATTAACTGAAAGAAATATCCCAATTTTTTCACTGTACCTTCAGGACAACATAATCCCTTTGATACACTGATCTGAACTATGGATTTCAGGTGAGAGCCAGCAAGGTGTGGTGGTTAAGAGCAGGTGGACTCTAATCTGGAGAACCGGGTTTGATTCCCCACTCCTTCACATGAGCGGCAGACTCTTATCTGGTGAGCCAGATGTGTTTCTGCACGCCTACATTCCTGCTGGGTGACCTTGGACCAGTTGAAGTTCTGCAGAACCCTCGTAGCTCCACCTGCCTCTGTTGTGCGGAGAGGAAGGAGTTTGTCAGCCACCTTGAGTCTCTTCACA
>NW_025950289.1:0-10049 GCF_021028975.2 Sphaerodactylus townsendi | reverse complement strand
GGACGCGGGACAAATTGCTTAAAAGCGGGACTGTCCCGCCAAAAGCGGGATGTCTGGTCACACTATCCTATAAGGCAGTCATAAAAACCACAGCATTACCAGCCCTCATGCCGTCCCCCATCCCAGACTGGCAGCCTGGGAAGGGGGTGAAAGATCGAGGGGGTCCAAGATCAAAGGCCTGGGGGGACAGGAAGGTCTTCACTAGACACCTATAAAAGTTTGGCTTTGCACGTAAAGTTGTGCTGTGCCGGTAGACATCATGCCCATGGAAAAGCTCCAGTGGATCCAAGCCAATATGTCATCGAGGGGCCAGCGGAAAGCAGGAGAGGTCTATTCCTCCCAAGGAAATCCGTGAGAAAATTCTCCCCGGATATAACCTAAATATGCTCAGCGTTCTTACCTGACTTATCCAGATAGGCCGGGTGGAACAGCAGTAAAACAAGCAGAAAGAAATACATGAGCCTCATGCTGGCTGAGATGCGGTTCGGACTGACGTCACACTGGGGAAGAGAGCAGCAAAGGTTGAATCAGGCAAACATCTTGTGATGGAACAATGCTGTAAAATCCAGCAGCGCCACACCTGCATGGTAGAAAGGGTCTTTGATCAAATGGTCTTTGATCCACCGAATGGGGAAACCAGAAGGCCAGGGAAATGGACCCAGAACAGGAAGATGCCCAAATAAGGCACTTCAAAGGTTTTGGAAACCTCATGGCGAGCGGGAAAAGTTTTCTTGGAGAATAAGGGAACAAAGCCTAGGTGACTCTATCATGGGCTAAGCTAAGAGAAGCACCTCTTGACTGGAGGTCCCAAGAAGCATTCAGCTGACCAATTTCTCTAAACGCATTTATGTTTTATTTCTTTGTTTTGAACTTTTACAATAAATCTTTGAGAAATCAGCTGGTCTGGAGTTTAATAGGAGGGAAAAGAACCCGAGATTGAGGTGAGATAAGAGTGGCTCTCCCAAGCTTAATCTCAGCCTCAGTCGTCATACATCTTGAAACACAAAGACCCTTCTGGTGCCCAAACAAGAGCCATTTCATTGGTACGGGGGAAGAGTTGGGATCCCCACCCCCCCAAAAACCCCAATTTCTGTAATAGCAATGGCAGATCCTACCCAGCACAAATATAACATCTTCAAGAATTTATAAAAAAACATGTTTTTTGGGGGAGGGGGGATCTTTGCACAGGTCCCACCCCGAAAACGACTTAGGGCTGTCATATTTCTCTTATCCTGGGTTTTCAAAAATCACTAAAAACTAGCATTTTTTTTGCAAAATGGGTTGAAGGGGCTCCCCCATCAACACAAGGAGCAGGTGCCACTTTATTTCCCTCCCAACCTTTCACCCCGGGCACATCTTGCCCCGTGGCAGTGGGTATGGCTGCCATTTCACTCATAGATCTACAGTAACACGTTCATTTTTGTCTGGCCGCAGCAGGACAGTCACTTTTTCTCTCTTCTTAAAAATGTTGAGCATTGCACTTGGAAAGCTTCACAGGTGAAGCCAACTGGACAATTGTCAGGGCTGCAAGTGTTCATTCATTCATTCATTCATTCATTCATTCATTCATTCATTTATTCATTCATCCATTTATCCATCCATCCATCCATCCATCCATCCATCCATCCATCCATCCATCCATCCATCCATCCATCCATCCATCCATCCATCCATTCATCCATCCATCCATCCATCCATCCATCCATCCATCCATCCATCCATCCATCCATCCATCCATCCATCCATCCATCCATCCATCCATCCATCCATCCATCCATCCATCCATCCATCCATCCATCCATCCATTTATTTATTCATTCATTCATTCATTCATTCATTCATTCATTCATTCATTCATTCATTCATTCATTCATCCATCCATTCATCCATTCATCCATTTATTTATTTATGTATTCATTCATTCGTTCGTTCGTTCGTTCGTTCGTTTGTTAGATTTATAGGCCCCCTCACCCCCGAAGGGCTCGAGGCGGCTCACAATATAGCTGTTCTCCAAGACAGCAAATCAATACAAAAATATAACTTAAACACATTCAAACTTAAGCAGCAATTACTAGGAACAAATACAAATTAAAACAACAGAAGTTGTTTAAAAACAGGCGCCCGATCTAAAGGCCAAAAGGGGAGGGGGTAAGCAGGGCCCAAGATGGAATCAGGGCCCAACCAAGATGGAAAACAGACAGCCTCAGTGGGGGGCGGTAGAACCCCGGCCAGCCCCCCCAAAAGCCCGGTGGAATAGCTCCGTCATACAGGCCCTGTGGAACTCACCAAGGTCCCGCAGGGCCCGGACAGCTGGAGGTGGAGCATTCCACCAGGTAAGGGCCAGGGCCGTAAAGGCCCTGGCCCGGGTTGAGGCCAGCCGCATCATCGCAGGGCCAGGGGTCTCCAGCAATTCTGCTGCCTTTGAACACAGCAGCCTATGTGGGACATAAGGGGTGATGCGGTCCCGTAGGTATGAGGGCCCCATGCCGCGTAAGGCCTTAAAGGTCAATACCAACACCTGTATGCCTTTGTAGTGTAAAGGGTCCAATTAGCCTGTAAGGGCCAAGAGCGGGGTTACTCACATGCTAAATGGGTGGATTCCACCCAAAGTATACAAATCAAGCTTGCTAATTACCCTTTATGCTTGTTAACAGGCAAAAGGTTCTTTCTCCCACCCTGGGCATTCCACGGGTATATTTACTCCACTTGCTTCACTACCATCAGATCCTCTGAAGATGCCAGCCACAGATGCAGGTGAAATGTCAGGAGAAAATGCTACTGGAACACGGCCATACAACCCGGAAACCCCATTGAGACAACACCCCATTGAGACTTCTGTTGCCGGAACGAAAGCATAAGCAGCAAAGCGCCCTCTGTTACACCCCATGTCGTGCCTCCATATCATACAGTGCCACCCCTGACTACCAGTTTCCAAGGGTGGGGGTGGCACTTCACCAGTCCCTGGTCCAGAGACAACCCAGAGACAACGCAGCTTTCCCCGGTGTCAAAACAACCTACATTCCACACTGCAGACAGAACTACAACAGCCGTTTCCTAATGAGCTGAGAGGGGCATTCCTGGGGAAGCAACTGTACAAAGAGTGAAAAACTACCCCCATAGTAACTAAGAGGGATGGACAGAGGTGTTGCTGATGAAAATGGTGCCCGGGGTGGACTCCAGGTTTTCCGCCCCCCTTCCATGGGCCCCGCTCTGCCCCCCGCATGCCCCCCTCCACGCCCCACTTCCCTTAAAAAGAGCGGGGAGAGAGGCGCCAGGGGGCTCAGAGGGACGGGCGCTCCAGCCAGCCTGCAGCCTGGGCGCCTTTTTTTAAAGCGGAGAGTGACCTCAGCTTAAAAAAAAAAGGCTGGAGCTTCCCTCACAGAGAGGGAGGGGCCCTCCAACCACAGCTCAGAGTGGGAAGCGGTGTTGCATACTGTTTCCTGCTCCCAGGCTCAGTGGCATAGTAAATTGGGGGGCGTTTTGCGCCTCCCCGTGACTAATTGGCATGTGCCTGGGGCACATGTCCCCACATGTTCCCCATAGTGGCTAGGCCCTGGGGAATGGGGAGAGAAATGATCCCATGTTCTGGGCAGGAAACATGGCAGGATCGATCCAGAAACGGGCTGACCGGAAGCGTGTTTTCCACCCCCCTGAAGAACCTCTCCTGTGCAAATGGCCAAACAGAAGGTGCTTTATTTCCCTCCCTTCCACAGCACTGTCCACAGTCAGGGAGAATCTGCCTGCTATTCGACAGTGGAATTCCGCAGGGCCTGTAAAACCGAGCTGTTCCACCGGGCCTTTGGTGAGGCTGGCCGCTGAGTCCGCCCTTCTTCGTTGCTCCTTACAGTTTTGTCATCTGCTGATTGAATATCGGCCTGTCCCCTCCCGGAGGGTTGATGCCGGACATCATCTACTTATTTTAATTGCGGAAGATCACTGCTGCTAGTGTTTTAATGTTTAATTTATTTATTGTTTTAATTGAAACTATTTGCTGTATTTAAATGTTGATTGTTTTGTAAACCGCCCTGAGCCCTTCGGGGGTAGGGCGGTCTATTAAATGATGATGATGATGATGATGATGATGATGATGATAATAGTAATAGTAATAGTAATAGTAATAGTAATAGTAATAGTAATATTGCCCTACCGCTGCAGGAAGGCCCCCTTTTTCTTTTTTTAAAAAAATGTGTGTTGCATGTGTGCAGGTGCGCAAGTGCAGACGATTGTATTGAGGGACGATTGGCATGGCTGCTGGAGTTCATTTCTGCATTCCTGCATAGCTACGCATGTATTGCAGAAAATTTAAAAAAAGAGAGAGGTGTCTCCATGCAAAGGTGTGAAAGCAACCCGGATGGTTTCCATGAGCTCCAGTTGCTACGTGCCTGGCATGCATGTGAATGGGAAAAAGGAAAACAGGTTCCTTTACAATGACTGCAATCCATTGTACGTTTCCTGTGCAGAATCATAGAATCATAGAGTTGGAAGAGACCCTAAGGGCCATCAAGTCCAAGCCCCTGCCATGCAGGAACACACAATCCAAGCACTCCTGACAGATGGCCACCCTGCCTCTCTTTAAAAACCTCCAAAGAAGGAGACTCCACCATACTCCGAGGCAGTGAATTCAACTGTCGAATAGCCCTGATGGTCAGGAAGTTTTACCTGATGTTTAGGTGGAATCTCTTTTCCTTCACCTTGAACCCATGACTCCTGGTCCTAGTCTCTGGAGCAGCAGAAAACAAGCTTGCTTTCTCACCAACATGATATCCCTTCAAATATCTAAACTAAGGTGACCAGATGGTCACCTTTGTGAACCGGGATGGGCAGGTGGGCGACCGCGTGCGCGCAGCCGCAGAAACACACGGCCTTCTGGGGCGCTTCCATTTCCTGCCCTGTCACAGGGCAGGAAATGGGAATACCCCAAAAGGCTGTGCTCTCCTGCTGCCGCGCACGGGAGGCTGCCACACTGCCTTGCGCCCCAGAAGGCAGTGCGGCAGCCTTCCAAAAACCAGCACTTGAAAAAACCCGCGGGACGCGGGACAAGTTGTTTTAAGGCGGGACTGTCTTGCCATAAGCGGGACGTCTGGTCAGCCTAATCTAAACACGGCTATCATGTCACCTCTTAACCTTCTTTTCACCAAAATGCCCAGCTCCCTAAGCCGTAGGGCATGGATTCCAGACCTTTTACCATTTTGGTTGCCCTCTTCTGGACCTGTTCCAGTTTGTCAATATCCTTCTTGAATTGCAGTGCCCAGAAATGTACACAATATTTCAGATGAGCTCTGACCAATGCAGAATAGAGAGGTACAATTGCATCCCTTGATCTTGACACTATATTCCTATTGATGCAGCCCAGAATCGCATTGGCTTTTTTGGCTGCTGCATCACACTGCTGACTCATGTTCAGTTTGTGGTCTACTCAGACTGCCGGTTCCCTTTCACATGTAGTGTTGCCAAGCCAGGTGTTACCCATCCTATAACTGTGCATTTCATTTTTCTGCCTTAGTGTAGTATCTTACATTGATGTCTGTTGAAATTCATTTTGTTTGTTTTGGCCCAGCTCTCTAATCTGTCCAGGTCATTTTGAATTCTGACTCTGTCCTCTGGGGTATTAGGTATCCCTCATCAACCACAACCCCCTGCTCCTTATTTAACTTATCTGGATAACAAAGATCTAAGGAGAGCTTTTACTCTTGCAAGAAGTGCACATTTACCTTCTGCTGTCTTAGAAGGGAAATATCAAAAGATACCTTACGCTGCAAGGTTATGTTCTTGCTCTCTGAACTCTGTAGAAACTATAGAGCATATGTTATTAAAGTGTCCCCTTTATGAGGAGGCAAGGAAAAAATGGCTGTCACATCTACTACACAAAATGACATATTGTTCTGATAAAGTTTGCTGTGAAAAACTATTACAAGATAAGAAGGAGAATATTACTAAATGGGTAGCAAAATTATGTCTATTCATAATGAAAAAGAAAAAATGATCTGAATATGGTATCCCCTTCAGATATTTTTGTTTTGTTTAATATTTTTATGCTGTTTGGTGTGTTTACAAAGTATAATGATATATAGAGGGATAGTGCTGGAATACAAGAGAGATCTGCATTCTTGTTTTGTTGTAGATATTTTGGAGATTTGTAACATATCTGGTCATTGACTGTAAATAAAGTCGTCGTTGTCTTCTTCTTCGTCTTCGTCTTCGTCTTCGTCTTCGTCTTCGTCTTCGTCTTCGTCTTCTTCTTCTTCTTCTTCTTCTTCTTCTTCTTCTTCTTCTTCTTCTTCTTCTTCTTCTTCTTCATCAACCACAAAGTCTCTCGAACCCCTGGGAGAACTGAGATCAGTGCTTCGCCCCCAGTCCAATTGAAACCAGCAAGTCTCAACAATGCTTTCTTAGGCTGGATCGCATTTGTGATCAGTATGGAGCCAAAGCAAATGTAACATTCCCCACTCCCCATGAAATAATATACAAAAAAGTATTTGCTTGATCCTTGCTTTCGAGGAAATATTCTTGATCTCGTTCAAGCCATTTGTGCAGAAAGACCGTTTCAAGGAGATGTCTGTTCCCCAGGGCCGAATTAATGGTGAATATAAGAGGCGGAGAGGAATGGGAGTTGGGGAACAATTCAAACCACATTTTTGTGTGGAAAAAAATAGTGCGAAAATGCCTGGTGATTCTCTCAGATAAACAGTTTTCTTTTTTCGCCCATGGATTTTATTCCTTAAAAGGTAACATATCAGACATGTTTTACCCTCTCCCACGTATTGTGTCAATTAAACATAAACGTGCTTGCGAGCATACACACGGAGGAGCAGCAGTGGCGTAGGAGGTTAAGAGCTCGTGTATCTAATCTGGAGGAACCGGGTTTGATTCCCAGCTCTGCCGCCTGAGCTGTGGAGGCTTATCTGGGGAATTCAGATTAGCCTGGGCACTCCCACACACGCCAGCTGGGTGACCTTGGGCTAGTCACAGCTTCTCGGCGCTCTCTCAGCTCCACCCACCTCACAGGGTGTTCGTTTTGAGGGGGAAGGGCAAGGAGATTGTAAGCCCCTTTGAGTCTCCTGCAGGAGAGAAAAGGGGATATAAATCCAAACTCCTCCTCCTCCTCCTCCTCCTCCTCCTCCTCCTCCTCCTCCTCTTCTTCTTCTTCTTCTTCTTCTTCTTCTTCTTCTTCTTCTTCTTCTTCTTCTTCTTCTTCTTCTTCTTCTTCTTCTTCTTCTTCTTCTTCTTCTTCTTCTTCTTCTACCGGGATAATTCCCAAAGGGACAAGTGGAAGTGATTTGTTAATAAAGAAGGTCCAAATTCTTACCTTAATTTTTATTTCTTCAAAAACCTGTGGGATGACTCTACAGCAACAGGCTTTCTTCCAGCAACATGAAAGTGGAGGCTCTGTGTAGAGCCGCCCCAAGTGGGTGGTATTTTGACCACAGGAATCCTGCACTTTGTGCACTACCTCCTTGCTATCTACGCGCAAGTCTCTGCTTGGACTCAGACTGGCCTGGAGTGGAACTTTCACCACAACACTCCTGTGACATCATCATCGGCCGCATTCCGGCTGGGCCTTCCCTCCCACGTCCTCCCCTACCTTAAGCAACTGAAAAATGGCCGCTAGCATATGCAGAAGGGTCCCTCGGATTAGTCTGCAAAGTTCCACAAGAGAATGATGATGATGATGGTGATGATGATGATGATCATTTTAAGTTAAAGGTTGTCACACTGTGTTCAGCTATTCCCATTCCCATCTTCCTTCCCCCATTCCTCCCAGGGTACTGTAAGTGGCCGTCGACCAGATGACAGGCCCCCTCCCTCCCCTTTTCCCCAGGGTGGGCGGGCCTTGACCAGATGATGGGCCCCTCCCCTCCCTCCCCTTTCCCCCATAGTGGGTGGGTCTTGACCAGATGACAGGCCCCCTCCCTCCCCTTTCCCCCAGGGTGGGCGGGCCTTGACCAGATGATGGGCCCCTCCCCTTTCCCCCATAGTGAGTGGGTCTTGACCAGATGACAGGCCCCCTCCCTCCCCTTTCCCCCAGGGTGGGCGGGCCTTGACCAGATGATGGGCCCCTCCCCTCCCTCCCCTTTCCCCCATAGTGGGTGGGTCTTGACCAGATGACAGGCCCCCTCCCTCCCCTTTCCCCCAGGGTGGGCGGGCCTTGATCAGATGATGGGCCCCTCCCCTTTCCCCCATAGTGAGTGGGTCTTGACCAGATGACAGGCCCCCTCCCTCCCCTTTCCCCCAGGGTGGGCGGGCCTTGACCAGATGATGGGCCCCTCCCCTCCCTCCCCTTTCCCCCATAGTGGGTGGGTCTTGACCAGATGACAGGCCCCCTCCCTCCCCTTTCCCCCAGGGTGGGCGGGCCTTGATCAGATGATGGGCCCCTCCCCTTTCCCCCATAGTGAGTGGGTCTTGACCAGATGACAGGCCCCCTCCCTCCCCTTTCCCCCAGGGTGGGCGGGCCTTGATCAGATGATGGGCCCCTCCCCTTTCCCCCATAGTGAGTGGGTCTTGACCAGATGACAGGCCCCCTCCCTCCCCTTTCCCCCAGGGTGGGCGGGCCCCTCCCAGAGGTGGGATCCAGCAGGTTCTCACCAGTTCCCGAGAGTGGGTCACTAATTATTTGTGTGTGCCGAGAGAGGGTTACTAATTGGGTCTGCTTTCCCATCTCCACGCCCTCGCCTCCCCGAGAGGCATCCTGCCTTTGAACATGAAGGTTCCATGTAGCAATTGCGACTAATAATGTAACTCCCTGAACTGGGTTAATCCCTTTCAGGTGCTGCAATTCATTGATCCTCAGCCTTTCGTGCCTTTTATCTCACCAGTCTCTGTCAAAGAGCCTGTGTGTTTCACCATTGCTGTGTTCAGATTTGTGAGTTGGGGCATTTTCTATAATGTGATGATGATTTAGAAATGACCTGGTGCAAAAAATTTGGGGGGGTCGTGGTGGGGATGGCATCCAACTCAGGTTTTGCCCAGGGCTCAGGTTTGCCTAGGTACGCCTCTGCCCCCTTTGCTGAGGGGGGGGGCTGGCGAGGGAACCTGTTACTAAAAATTTTTGATCCCACCACTGGCCCCTCCCCTCCCTCCCCTTTCCCCCATAGTGGGTGGGTCTTGACCAGATGATGGACCCCCTCCCCCCAGGCAGACATCTCTAGCAGGTTGTGAACACTGCTGGATGCTTTGGTTACTTCTATCTCATATGCAGATGTGTGATGTCAGTGAAGCCCTCAAAGGTCTAATGCATAAGTGGAGACTGTACAAATTCTCCTTCTCCCTGACTTAATAGCAAGTTGCCGATATTTATTGATTGTGAGATTTTTTTTTACGATATGTGAGATTTATTTATATGTATATTTATTTACAGTATAGGCCTCTATGGTGTCTGGAGCTGGATGGTGTAAGCTAGCCCAGCCTTGTCAGATATCAGAAGCCAACCACGGTCAGTCCTGGGTAGTGCTTGCAGGGGAGGCCACCAAAGGAAGTCCAGGGTCGCTACTCGCTGTGCAGAATCGGTCAATGGCAAAACCACCTCTATTCATCTCTTGTCTTGGAAACCCTACTGGGTTTTCAAGTAGGGTTAAATTGGCTATGGCTTGATGGAATTTCCCACTATATACAGGTTTATATAAAGTGGCTGTAAGTATATGTATATGTATATGTATATGTATATGTATATGTATATGTATATGTATATGTATATGTATATGTGTGTGTGTGTGTGTGTGTGTATATGTATGTATATATGTATGTATGTATATATACATGTATATATACATATGTGTATATATATATATGTATGTATGTGTATGTGTATGTATATATGTATGTATATGTATGTATGTATGTATGTATGTATGTACGTACGTATGTATGTATATATGTGTGTGTGTGTGTATGTATGTATGTATGTATGTATGTATGTATGTATGTATGTATGTATGTATGTATGTATGTATGTATGTATGTATGTATGTATGTATGTATGTATGTATGTATGTATATGTGTGTGTGTGTATGTATGTATGTATGTATGTATGTATGTATGTATGTATGTATGT
>NW_025950288.1:0-16838 GCF_021028975.2 Sphaerodactylus townsendi | reverse complement strand
ATGAATGAATGTTTAAAGGCACAAAGTTGCTCTGTATTAAGGATTAATTGTTTGGGTGGACCTATGTTAGAATTCCACTCACCAAAACTCAAGCCTGGTTGTTAATATTTTTTAAGGTTGAAGCTGCATGGAATTCCCCCTATTGGATCCCAATGTATGTAGACAGGTTTTTGTAACGGGCCAGTGGGAATGGAATGGATAACATACTTAATATTACATTCCTATCTCGCCCTAGAGCAGGGGTCTGCAACCTGCGGCTCTCCAGATGTTCATGGACTACAATTCCCAATTGGCCATGCTGGCAGGGGCTGATGGGCTTTGTAGTCCATGAACATCTGGAGAGCCGCAGGTTGCAGACCCCTGCCCTAGAGGGAGGGGGAAAGGTCACATTGAGCGAGAGCATTTCTATGAGATTTCAAACAAACCAAAACACACATTTCGCTTCAGTTCCTGCAACAGATGTTAGCTGTCCAGAATGCTCTTGGACCAAAAACCAGAGCCGTGAAGGGCCGCAGAAGTAAGGTGCTCCAAGAAAACGCCTCCTCAAATATTGTGAATGAATGAATGTAAAGTGTCAACTTGCTGACGGCAGAAAAGTTTTGAAAAGTGGGTCTATCTTGGCTCAGTCTGCAACTCTTGGAAGTACTTATGAGATGAGGACTAGTGGATTAGCATCATGCAGGCACGCCAACATCACTGGAAGCAATGCCATCGGCCACCCTTGGATTTTCAAAACTAGAGTGTCTCCTAGGATTGTCAGGAGTAGGATGGGGGGGGGGTGGAGTAGGATTGCCAGATTCAAGTCGAGAAACTCCTGGAGAACTGGGGGGCGGGGCTAGGAAGGACTGGGATCTCAGTGGGGTACAATGCCACGGAACCTACTCTTCAAAGCTTTTTCTCCAGGGGAACTGGTTTATTTGCAGATATCAGGAGCAGCAGTGGCGTAGGAGGTTAAGAGCTCGTGTATCTAATCTGGAGGAACCGGGTTTGATTCCCAGCTCTGCCGCCTGAGCTGTGGAGGCTTATCTGGGGAATTCAGATTAGCCTGTGCACTCCCACACACGCCAGCTGGGTGACCTTGGGCTAGTCACAGCTTCTCGGAGCTCTCTCAGCCCCACCCACCTCACAGGGTGTTTGTTGTGAGGGGGGAGGGGCAAGGAGATTGTCAGCCCCTTTGAGTCACCTTACAGGAGAGAAAAGGGGGATATAAATCCAAACTCTTCTTCTTCTTCTTCTTATTTGTCCTGCCCCAAAACAACAGCCAATCAGAACACCAGACCTTGTGCCTGCAGAGATATACTTGTGGCGTAAATGCAAAAGAACTGGGCTTAGCACTGCTTGTGTATCATGTATGATACCTGCTTTACCTGTACATTTGTAAATAAACAGTAAATATGTGTCTGTCGTGTTCTTTCTTCCAAGATTTTAGCTAGATAGGCAGAGAGGACTGAAAGGTACAATGACCCTTCCCCATCATTTGAGGAGATTAATTCTAAAGACAGTTAATCAGTGGTGGGATCCAAAAATTTTAGTAACAGGTTTCCATGGTGGTGGGATTCAAACTGTGGCGTAGCGCCAATGGGGCTGGCCCGGGGAGCCTGGGGGGGCGTGGCTGGGCATTCCTAGGCGGGGGGGCTGTGGCAAGGGCATAGCAGCTGCACTGATCCTTGGGCGGGAAACGAAAGCACTTAGTTGCATGGCGCCCAGGCACGCCGGTGTACCTCCTGCTACTCTGCTTCAAGTTCTGCGCGCTACTGCTGAGAGGAGGGGCATAACTAAGGCAAAAATCACGTGGCAAAATCACCCATTAGTAACCCCCTCTCAGCACACACAAATAATTAGTACCCTACTCTCGGGAACCTGTGAGAACCTGCTGGATCCCACCTCTGCAGTTAATCCAATCTAATCCTGTTGATTTCCATGGGTTTATAGACTGGTGTAATTTTGCATATGATTGAATTGCCAATCCCAGGGAAGAGAAAAATGTTGACATTTCCTAAGTTATTTAAAGCTTATTGGAGTCACACTAATACAACACAGCCCTATTCCTTTCAGTGGCGTACCATCAATTTTGTACCCATATAGAACCAGTGATGCAAATGAAGAGAGGATGAAAGTTTACTTTTATTGATATGGACTAATTCAATGCTGCAGATACAGGCAAGGAGAAAAATACGATACTGTAAAGTGGAAGAAATTAGAAGGGGAAGAAAGAGCAGGAGAGCATTTTGCTGATGCAGATTGGTTTGAAACGACGGTAGGGAGGATTGTTTTCAAACTTTTTGAGTAGGTAATAGGGATGCCCGCCTCCAGGTGAGCCCTGGGGATCCCCAAGAATTACAGTTCATCTCCAAACTTTGGATGGTGGATTGTTTGGATTAACACCTAGCTGAGGTCGCTCCCCTTCCCAAACCCTGCCCTCCTCAGGCACTACCTCCAAATCTCCAGGAATGTCCCAATTTCATCAGTTCCCCTGGAGAAAATGGATGTTTCGGAGGGTGGAATCTATGTCAATGTACCCCACTAAAGACCTCCCCAGACTCCAGCTCCCAAATCTACAGGATCTAGGAACCCTACCCCGCATTCCCCACTGTTGGCCCGGGGGGGACCCAGCAACCCTAGTCAGTAACAATTTTTGTATGTTGACACCACAGACTTAAATTGATGTAATATCTATTTTCTGAACCTCAGCTCACCTGTTGCATTAAGAGGGGATTGTGGAACAGGGGCGTACCGCCCAGGGGGACATGTGGGGTCAAATGTCCTCGGGCTGTGGCCATTTAGTCACGTGGGGGGCGGAAAATCACCCCAAACACCTCCCCCTTCCCCCCGGGTCCATACACTGACTTTAAGACCAGGTGCAAAAAAAGTTGTTTGGTTGTGGTGCGGGAGGGCAGCCGCCCATACGGGGGGAGGGGACTCAGATTTTGCACCGGGCTACATTTCCCCTTTTCTCTGTTGCGGAGTCTTTGTGAATTCTCGCTAGGGTGGCCAACTCCAGACTGGGAAATTCCTGGTGATTTGGGGGTGGAGCCTGAGGAGGGCGGGGTTTGGGAAGGGGAGTGACCTCAGCTAGGTATTAAGCCAAACAATCCACCATTCACAGTTGCCCAGTTCTCCCGGGCAACCCATCTCTCTGCAGTCTGGAGATCAATTGTAATTCTGGGAGATCTCTAGAAAGTTGGCCACCTATAACACACTCAACAAACTATCCACATCAGAATATTTGGGGGGGAAGCCATGCCAGTAACTTAAAACCAGTAGAAGCGTGCAGTGTAGGTCTGCCTGCGATGTCTGATGTTACAGCTTATTTTTAATCAGGATAACAGGATTCAGGGGTGAGAGCAGTCGTAATGGGCTGGGTCTTTCCCTCATGTGAGAACAGAGTTGAGGCCGTGTAGCATTTGTTCCTGTCGTAGGTGTAGCAGGATTCATCCGGGTCAGAGCGCGGAACTCTCTTCCCAGCAACGATTCCTTGGTCGCCCATGTTGGCTGCCGCCACGTCACACTTGTCACAGCTAGAAGAGAGATTGTTCAAGGAAGAGTGTCAGCTGATACGCCTATCGAAATCCACAGTTGAAGTAAGTATTCCACAGTGTGAAAGGCAAACCGAATTTGCACCTGTTTGTTTTTGTTTTTTAAATACCCTCTTGCCATCATGGAGTAATTTTGCAAAACTTTTGTTCAAATCCTAACCTGTTGGGTTATATCCAGTGGTGGGATTCAGCCGGTTCGCACCACTTTGAAAGAACCGGTTGTTAAAATGGTGCTTGTAAACAATTTGTTAAATTATTTGAATCCCACCACTGGTTATACCTCATTGGGATGATGATGATGATGATGATGATGATGATGAAGAAGAAGAAGAAGAAGAAGAAGAAGAAGAAGAAGAAGAAGAAGAAGAAGAAGAAGAAGAAGAAGAAGAAGGAGGAGGAGCAGGAGGAGCAGGAGGAGCAGGAGGAGCAGGAGGAGGAGCAGGAGGAGGAGCAGGAGGAATTTGAATTTATATCCCACTTTTCTTGTAAGGTGGCTTACAAGCTCCTTTCCCTTACTCTCTCCACAACAGACACCTTGTGAGGTAGGTGGGGCTGAGAGAGTTCCGAAGAACTGTGACTAGCCCAAGGTCACCCAGCAGGAATGTAGGAGTGCGGAAACACATCTGGTTCACCAGATAAGCCTCTGCCACTCAGGTGGAGGAGTGGGGAGTCAAACCCGGTTCTCCCGATTAGAATCCACCTGCTCTTAACCACTACACCACGCTGGCTCTCTCTTTGGAAAGTGGATTTGATGGAATTATACCCAGACGAGGTCCCATTTCTCCCTAAACTCCAGGCTCCCCCAAATCTCCAGGCATTGTCCAGCCCAGAATTGGCAACCCTACAAAGGGCAGGTGGAACAGTTTGAGGCAATTTTCAGCAGCAGACCACCAGGAGAGAATAAGGGTTGAAATATCCCCTTCTTTAGTCCTTCTGCTTCTCTGCCCCCAAACAGCCACATCCTGTAACTTGGGAGTCAAAGGGTTTGCTACCCATTTTTGCATAACGGGTGGTTTTGTCTTCTGTTTTCTGTTCGATTTACTTTCAGATGCACTGGTGTTATTTTAACACTTTCCATCCAACACTCTCAACAGGTTGTAACATTTTCAGTCCGTCAGCTCAAGAATGGCTGTGTGGGCGACTGATCCCACGGATACCCATAGTGATAAAACAAGGACATTATTGCATAGTACTGGCAGCTGTGGATGGGAAATCCCCGGAGGTTTGGGGATACAGCTTGGGGAAGGCAGGTTTAGACAGGGGGAAGGACTCCGGTGAGGTAGAAACACTTACAGTTTGGAAAGTTTGTAGACAAATCTGGTCCTCGCTGGCGAGGTGGGATCCGAGATGTTTTCCCTGCTCTTGAGAGGAACTCTGGAGAAGCCAAGAAAAAGGTTATCGACAAGGTCCTTCCAGGGGAATGCAGCTTATTTATTTATTTAAGTCACTTATACCTCAGCTTTCCCCTTAATGGGGACCCAAGTTGGCTTCCTTAATTGTCCATTTCATCCTCAGAACAACAATCCTATGCCAGAGAGCCCATCTTCCAATGTGGCCATTTTATCCAGGGGAAACTGATCTCTCTCCCCTGGAGCCGGTCAGTTGTGATAGTGGGAGATCTCCAGTTACCACCTGGAGGGCAGCAATGTTACTGCCACAGCTTAACATGGCTACTGCTCATAGCCACAGAGAAGAGAGAAAGAGACCACGGCATCCTCTTGTCATCATATCCTTCCTGCTCCTCTTCTGTCTCATTTTCCCTCACTGTTTAGTGTAGAAGAGGGGCCAAGTTCACAGAAGCTGTACATTAGGAGAGAGGAAAGATAATCCCTCTCAAATGGAAGGACCATGTATTTTCTGTTTCCTTATGCTGCACAGGTTGTCTGTACATGGTGGTGTGGTGGTGGTGGTGGTGGTGTGGTGGTGGTGGTGGTGGTGGTGGTGGTGGTGTGGTGGTGGTGGTGTGGTGGTGGTGGTGGTGGTGGTGGTGGAAAGCACCATCAAGTCACAGCTGATTTATGACGACCCTATAAGGTTTTCAAGGCTGGAGACATTCAGAGATGGTTTGTCATTCCCTGTCACCATGTGGGCTGAGAGAGTTCTGAGAGAACTGTGACTGGCCCAAGGTCACTCAGCGGGCTTCATGTAGAGGAGTCGGAAATTGAGCTCGGTTCACTAGATTAGATTCTGCCACTCATTTGGAGGAGGGGGGAATCAAGCTAAATTCACCAGGTTAGAATCTACTGCTCATGTGGAGGAGTGGGGAATCAAGCTAAATTCACCAATTTAGAATCTACTGCTCATGTGGAGGAGTGGGGAATCAAACTAAGTGCCAGATTAGAATCTACTGCTCATTTGGAGGAGGGGGGAATCAAGCTAAATTCACCAGGTTAGAATCTACTGCTCATGTGGAGGAGTGGGGAATCAAGCTAAATTCACCAGATTAGAATCTACTGCTCATGTGGAGGAGTGGGGAATCAAACTAAATTCACCAGATTAGAATCTACTGCTCATGTGGAGGAGGGGGGAATCAAGCTAAATTCACCAGGTTAGAATCTACTGCTCATGTGGAGGAGGGGGGAATCAAGCTAAATTCACCAGGTTAGAATCTACTGCTCATGTGGAGGAGTGGGGAATCAAGCTAAATTCACCAGGTTAGAATCTACTGCTCATGTGGAGGAGTGGGGAATCAAGCTAAATTCACCAGGTTAGAATCTACTGCTCATGTGGAGGAGAGGGGAATCAAACCCAGTTCTCCAGATTAGAGTTGCCTTAGCCACGATGCCACATTGGTTCTCACAGGATGGTACAGGGGAGAAAAAAAAGAAAAGGAAACACAGCAGGGTGCTGCTTACATGATGCGGATGTTTCTCTCCAAGACTTCTTCTTCAGGATTCTCTTTGGAAGGGACAAAGCTTGACGTCACCTTTACACACTTGCACTTGTTGTCAACAGCAAGGACTGCTCTCTCATCATCGAGACCATAGTCATAATCTTCCAATAACAACAAAAAAAGTGTTGGTCATGAGGTGAAACAAGAACGTTTAGGTGGCATTTCACCAGATGTGTGAAGTAGTCTTTTTTGCTAACTGGCAGCCATTTTTCAGGAATTCAGGCAGAGCAGAGTATCTCCTAGACTTTCTGGCTAATGTCTTTTTAAAAATTGAGATTCCAGAAATTGGACCTGGGCGTTAGGAAAGGATTATCCTTGCTTCTTCATCTCCCTGCAAGCATTTATCATGTTCCTTCTTACTAAGCAAGCAACAGTTCATTAAACAAGAGTAACAAACTTGGGTTTCCTTTGCTCTATTCAGCCTTCCAGCCCACAGATTTACTTCCTTACGCTGACTTAAAAACATAGTAGAAACTGTGAGAGAGCTAAAATTCAATGTTTGGCTTTAAAAAATGTATCAAGTCCATTTTTATTCTGCTGTTCCTGCACAGATTTGAGTACAGCTTATCCTGACAGAAACTGTGTGGTAAGACTAGGGTTGCTAATTCCCATCTGTGAAATTACTGGAGATTTAGGGGCAGTGCCTGTTGAAGGGGGGATTTTGGGAGGGGTTTCACCTAGAATTTCTAGTATGTCATAGAATTTGCGCTCTGAATCTGCCCTCCCCCCAGGTAAACGGATCTCTGTAGTTTGGAGATCAGTCATAATTCTGGGAAAACATAAGATTGTACCTGGAGTTTGGCAACCCTAGATAAGGCTGAGAGGATGACTGGCCAAACACCATCCTATCGAGCTTGCTAGCTGTTAGGATTTGAACCTGGGTTTCCCATATACCTAGTCTGACAATTGCCACTAGGCTTGAAGATTCAGGTGCAACAAATACTGGATTTGTCCCGAATTTGGGCGAATTCGGGCATATTCGGGCACAAATCGGCCGAATATGTCCTGCCCGAATATGAATGAATCCGAATGCACGGTATTCGGAATTTGGATTTATATCCCACCTTTCCTTTCTTCTCCCCACAACAGACTCCTTGTGAGGTAGGTGGGGCTGAGAGAGTTCTGAAGAACTGTGACTAGCCCAAGGTCACACAGCAGGAATGTAAGAGTGTGGAAACACCTGGTTCACCAGATAAGCCTCCGCCACTCATGTGGAGGAGTGGGGAACCCAATTCTCCAGATTAGAATCCACCTGCTCTTAACCACTACACAACGCTGGCTCTCGGTGCTGACAGACTGAACATTCCTCCCATCATTCAATATTTTAAAAATTCCAGTCAGGACATCCTAGTAAAAAAACAACAACTATGCGCCAATTAATAGCAGTTTCATGCAGACACCAAAGAGTTTTGTTTAGACATGATTTCCAAATGGCTGCCCCGTACCTGATCCGAGAACTGCTCCCCAGAAGACTGCCAGGGTTCCACAAGCCAGCCAAGAGATCTTCATCTTTAAACTTTTCTGTAGGAAGCTCTTTGGGATGTGCTTCTCAGTGGTAACACGCCGAGCTAAAGCACAGCCGGTTTCTGCTGAATTGCCAGCGTGGATCAAAGCCAGCGAAGGCGGCCGGCAACAGATGGTGTGGTCAGAGGTAACGAAACCACAAGTCAATGCTGGCTTGCCAGATCAGGGGTGAAACCCCCATTCTTCGAAAACTCTACTGGTGGTTATTATTACACTCTTCAAAAAAGATCTCTTGGCTTGCCTTCTCAGCAGACTGCTGTTTTTTCACCTGCCAGTTTAAGAAGAAGAAGAAGAGTTTGGATTTATATCCCCCCTTTCTCTCCTGTAGGAGACTCAAAGGGGCTTACAATCTCCTTGCCCTTCCCTCCTCACAACAAACACCCTGTGAGGTAGGTGGGGCTGAGAGAGCTCCGAGAAGCTGTGACTAGCCCAAGGTCACCCAGCTGGCGTGTGTGGGAGTACACAGGCTAATCTGAATTCCCCAGATAAGCCTCCACAGCTCAGGCGGCAGAGCGGGGAATCAAACCCAGTTCCTCCTGATTAGATACACGAGCTCTTAACCTCCTACGCCACTGCTGCTCATTTTTGCCTCAGAAGCACATTTCAGCGAATATTGGGAAAACAACAGTTCAATTATTACTTGCTGATTCGTTGCCCCCCCCTCTACAATTTTGCTGTCCCCTGAATTTACTGCTTCTACTGCATGTGCAGCTGAATTATGAATCCGGTCTTCAAAGATCAGATCTGCTAAGTACCTACCAAAATTCAGACATGAGGATTGTCGCAGAGTCATGTTATCTTAAATTGAATCACCCATCAAACCCATCATCTAGGACTGAGAATAGCCATCATCTAGGACTGAGAAATTCCTAGAGTTTCGGGAGCAGTGCCTGCAGAGGGGAGAATCTGGGGGTGCAATTCCACCTAGAATCTATGGTGGAATTTAGGGAATAGAGGGACTTCAGTGGGGCATAAAGAAATAAAGTCCATTCTCGAAAGTGGTCATTGTTTCCAGGGGAACGGTTGTAATCTGTTGTAATTTGGAGATTAGCTGTAATTTCAGGAGAAAGAATCTCCTTATGTATGGGTTAAATTGTTCGCTCGCTTCAAATCTCCTGTCATCTTTATCCTGAAAATAGTTTTTAAAACACCGTAGTATCTTGCCTTGAAAACCTTACAGGATTGCCATAACTTGGTTGTGACTTGACTGTACACGCACGTCTCTCAGTTGTGTTCTGGGGCACAGTTCTTTACTTTCCCTGGAATCACTTATCATCAATCCTATCTTCCCATGAGGAAAAGAGAGATGCTGCACTTTGGGATATTTTTGCAGTGTAGGAAAAACCTGGATCTTTCAACTCTGGGGCCCAGGGCATGCAGACAGGGGCCCTTTCCCCACTTACCTTAAGCTCCGCGCTACTCTCCTCAAGTAGCATGGGGTACAGCTGCACTCCCCACTTCAGGGGTGGCGAGAACGCAGCCGCCCCAACGCTGCCTCTCTCGCGCCCCCTCAGCGCGCGTAATTCCTGGCGCCTTTTGAAATGGCGCCTTTTGATGACCCCGAAGCCGGGGCACGCACCAGGAATGGCGCGCGCCAGGAATTGCGCGCAGCAACCCTCCGACAGGTGAGTGGGGAAAGGGCCAGGGATTTTGGAGTACATGCATCTAGAAAATTCAAGAAGTATTCAGAACCCATTGTTCACTCCCTATAAAGATGACCCTTTCCCCTGCTAATAATGATACTTAGCATATTTAGACCACCCTTCATACACAATAGGTGGCCATCCTCCAGGTGGGGCGATTTCTCAGTATTACAACTGATTTTTAGATTGAAGTGATCAGCATCCCTGGAGAAACTAGCGGGGGGGGGGGGGCTTAATGGCATATACCCTGCTGAGGTCCCTCCCCTCCCCAAACCTCCCTGGGCCCCACCCCCAAATATTCTGGAATTTCTCAACATAGAGCTGGCAGCCATAACATGCAGTCTGTTTTCGTTCATTTCATTCTCACTTCTTTGGGTAGTTTAATTCTTGCTCAGGTGCACGGAAGACTCCATTCAGTCGGCTCAGCCCCTTGTAAAAGATGATCTCTTTTACCAAATGTACCTAGAAGTCCGTAGTTTCTGGACTTCATGCTGGTGTTTTCAGCCTTCAAGAACGTGGTTAAAAAAAAGACTCCTTTAGACCATAGAAACCTTTAGTCTCTTTTTAAAAGAGCATTGGTTTCAGTTCCCTTTTTCTGTTACCAATTAGTTACTTTAAAAAATTAGTTACTTTAAAAAAACAGGTTGGGGGGGAAATCAGCCAAAAGAAACAGGCAAAAGTAGGAAGAAAAAGACGAGTTTGGATTAATACCCCCCTCTTCTCTGCAGTATGAAGACTCAAGGGGGCCCACCCACTCTCTGGGGAAGGGGACCCATCATCTGGTCATGGCCCACCCACTCTAAGGGGAAGGGGAGGGAGGGGGAAGGGGCCCCTTCATCTGGTCATGGCCCACCCACGTAGGAGGGGAGAGGGATATAGGGGAAGGGTGTCCCAGAGGCCATCTAGTCCAACCCCTTGTTCAATGCAGGATGGCATTTGTCCAGCCGCTGCTTGGAGACTGCCAGTGTGGGAGAGCTCACCACCTTCTTAGGCAGCCAATTCCACTGATGAATTACTCTGACTGTAGACATTTTTCCTAATATCCAGCCAGTAGCTTTCCGCCTGCAATTTAAACCCATTACTGCGAGTCCTGTCCTCTCCCACCTTCAAGGCTGTGCAAATGAAGACTTCAAAACCTTTTCTTAGTTAGCAGGCAGTCTGCTACGGCATAGCTATATAAAGAAGGGTAAAACTGTACATGCTTGTCTCCAGTGAGTAAGAACTCGAATCCAGTTCTCGGTCCCTCGCAGGGATCGCAACTGCACCTGCTCTGCGGTTTTCTTAAAAATAAACCAGCACCTGTATTTCTTTTGCATAAAATGGCAATAGGGTTCAATGTGCGTCAGCCAGCTTGTATCAGAAACAGGCTTGCTTTCCACCACATGAACTGACCTTAGGCTCTCTGTTTACTCTTGCTGAACATAATGGCCAGAAGCCATTAACGAAAAGTGTTCCAGCCTACTAGGAGGTGGCCATGGTGATTAAACAGTTCATTAATTGGATACTTAATTAGCAGAGTTAGGGGATGCTAAGAAAGAAGCTAAGAAAGAAGCCAGATACTTTGAGTTGCTGTGGATAAAAGTTTACTAGCTAAAAAGGGTAGGGTTCTATGGAGTAAAACAAATGAATACTGTACAGCTCTGTTACATATTTACAGTACTAACCATACACTTAACTACTATAGCTTGACTACATGTCCTACTTCTCTCTGTCCATGTGCTCTAAATCTATTCTGCAAGAACAAAGAAAACAAGTTAAACTTCTGATGTACGTGCTCACTAACATGTAACGCAATGGCTATCTGACTGACCAATAGCTAATCAACAGGTCAGTTCATTACAATATGACCTTGGCATCCTGTTTATATACAACAGGTTGTTAACTCTTTCATGACTGGTTGTGACCAATACCAACAGAAACACACTGGATGGGGGTCTTCAACATGGTGCCCCCCGACACCTTTTCTAGTGCCTTTTCTTGTGTTTTTACTTTTGCAAAGTGGATACCACCAGGTTGGGTTTTTGCCCAGTAAGACTTCTGAATGGGTAGTGAAGATCTGATTGGCTGTTACAATTTTTAAAATGTGGCTTTGGCAGCAGCTGCCACAAAACCACAAGGATCTGCAAATTAAGTTACTGAAGTTAAGCTACAGCAATCATTTTGTGGCTGGGTCCATCTCCTGTGGCAGCTATTTTGTTGCTGCACACAACATGCCATGTCTCAATTCCAAATATGCCCCAGGCTCAGAAAGGTTGGGGACCCCTTATCTAGATCGACCGACTTCTGGCTCTGATTTAAAAGGTGCTTTTAATGAATCAGGCAGCCAATTATAAGAACTGCCGCATACCACATGTGGCAGGTTAATGGCACTAAGCAGTTCAACCTGCATAAACCCAGCCAACCTGCATAAACCCAGTTCAACCTGCATAAACCCAGTTTAGCCTCTGTAGATCTTCGTGAATCTCATTCATGTCATGATAGTTGTTTTCGAATCTCCTGGTGTTAGATGTGTGCATTATCTAAAAATGACAAGCAAAAAATCTTCATACATATTAACTTCCAAATACATGCAATGGTATAAAATACAAAAACCATCTTGTTGGATTCATTAGACCAAGAGAGCAATTCCAAGCAGATCTACTCAGGTCTGTTCAATGGGGCTTATCCCCAGTGAAGCGTCCTTAGGATTTCAAATGATCCTGGGAAGCCCACCTCCAGAGCACAGAGGAAACACATCTACCTTCTATTTATTCCCTGGGTATTTAGGCACTGTAATACTTTTGCGACTTTCCTTAGTGACTTTCGCCACCTTGTGGCAGTGAAGTTAATGACACATTATTCCTTTGTCCTGAACCAACTAGGGAAGGGCTGCAGCTCAGGGAGGTAGAGTGTCTGCTTGCATTCAGAAGGTCCCAGGTTCAATCCCCAGCATCTCTATTTAAAAGGATTGGGTTATACGTGATGTGAAAGATCTCTGCTTGAGACCCTAGAGTTGTTTTCAGTTTGAGTAATCAATAACCCGTCCAGAGCCCTTCGGGGATTGGGCGGGATATAAATCCAATAAGTAAGTAAGTAAGTAAGTAAGTAAGTAAGTAAGTAAGTAAGTAAGTAAGGAAGGAAGGAAGGAAGGAAGGAAGGAAGGAAGGAAGGAAGGAAGGAAGGAAGGAGAGAAGGAAGGAAGAGGGAGGGAGGGAGGAAGGAAGGAAGGAAGGAAGAGGGAGGAGGAAGGGAGGAAGGAAGGAAGGAAGGAAGGAAGGAAGGAAGGAAGGAAGGAAGGAAGGAAGGAAGGAAGGAAGGAAGGAAGGAAGGAAGGAAGGAAGGAATGGTGGTCTGATTCATGCATTCAGGTATACTAAAAATCAATGGATGGGTCAAAGTTCACCAAAAATTATACCAGAAGGAGAAAAATGTCCCTCGTTTGGCTCCAACCAACCTCTTTCTGCTGATGAAAAGGGAAGGACAGGATTCCTTTTAAATATTCAAAAGACTATGCTGGGATCGTAGGATCGGAATGGAAAAAGCCAAATTGGGGTGGGGAGGGGGGCTGTAATAACTTAGGAAGGGAACTGGGAGAGACCAAGTGAAAAAGCTGGATCCAATCCTACTCTGCACTATTCATAATTTCACTACTTCCTGTGCTGCTCAGCTGGAATTTTGAAGTGCAGGTACCTAAGGAGACAGACAGTCTAATCTGGGAGGGGGTGAAATGAGTTATGGGTGTGGTGCAGGCTTGTGCTAACATGGGTGCCAATCCCACTGGTATAAAGGCAAACAGCTGGCAAAGAGGGCACCCACATCAGCAGGCAGAGACCGCATAGCCTCTTTGTGCCCGATCTTGGAAAGGCCCACTGCCCCACGGCTCCGCTGACATGAGACGCCCCATCAGCACAGCAGGGGTGGTCCAGGAATGAAATCAACTTCAGTTGGCATCCACCAGGTTTTCAGCCCAGGAATGCCCCCTCTCACGTGGAAGTGTGGCATAACTTCTTTTTTGTCCAGTGGGTGATTTTCAGCCAGCTGGGGGATTTCCTTGCCTTTCTGCACTTCCTGAAAGCCCTTTGGGGGCAGCACAGCAGCAGTGCCAAGTTCTCTGGGTTGGACAGTTAGTTGGAAACATGGTAGAGCAAGAAAAGTTTGATTGCTATAACCAGCAGAAATGCTTTAATGCTGAACACGGCTGCTTTATGCACGACTCTCTGATAAAGAGTTCTGTGTAGCTCAAAATTTTACTGCTGTGGGGCATTCTTTCAAGAAGAAACTGTCAAGTGCAAATTTACTGTGGGCCTTTCCCCACTTCCCTTAAGCCCCGCGCTACTCCAGGAGAGTAGCGCGGGGTCCCTCGGCACTCCCCACTGAGAGGGGCGGCGACAGTGCAGCCGCCCCAAACTGCTGCTGTCGCGCCCCTCAGCGCGCAGCATCCCAGGCGCTCTTCTCAAGGGCGCCTTTTGATGGCCCCATGTCGTGGGGCCGGCCGGGCGTGCGCCTGGGATGCTGCGCGCTGAGAGCAGCGCGCGGCATAGAGGGGAAGGACGAAAGTGGGGAAAGGCCCTTAACTGTGAATAAACTTAGTAAATAAATAACACGCGCACACATATTTTTAACCATTCCCTCGCCGCCGTCCACATAACTCAGCGCCCGCAGACAAGAACAGACGGATGAAACCCACGTGACTTCCCCGATCTAGTCTCTATGATCATTCGCTGCGCCAGCGCGTCAAAAAAGGACGGAAGAAATAAGGTGTTGCGCGCACCGGAAGTTGACGGGAGGCTTTCCCTCGCCGGCCGGAAACGAAGCAATTCGAAGGCAAATGCGTGGTCGCTCTATGGGAGAAAAACTATGGAGGTGTAAATCGGATAACCGAGGATGGAGAGAGCGGCTGATTCCCACTAAGAGATCGGTTGGATTCCCGCTCAGAACCAAACTTTCTGGTTACCGGAAGTGGTGAGCGTAGTCGGAAGGTTGCGCTAACCTTTCAACCGGAAATAGATTGGGATTGGCAGTAGTAGAGAGAGAAGGCACGTTTTGAAGGTCTGGGCGCCCCGCAGTTGCAGCTCCGCCGTCTCCCCGCCCGTCATGGGGAAAGCGCGGCGGCGATCGGCCGCCCCTCCGCGGGCCTGGGTCCCGCGGGAGGAAAAGCTGGAGGAGCCGGAGCCGGGGGAGCTGAAAGTCACAGAGGAGGTAGACGACTTCCACGAGCGACGGGTGGAGGAGGCGTTGGCGGCGCTGGGCAGCGAGGAGGAGGAGGACGTGGAGGAGGAGGCGGAGGAGGTGCTGGGCCTGGACCTCTGCGAGGACAGCGAGGAGGATGGAGGGGAGGAGGAAGAGGAAGGCATGGACGAGCCCCTGGATATGGACAGTGACCTGGAGGAGAAGCCGGGGGCTGAGAGTTCCGGCCTCCCTGATGAGTCAGCCTGGGGACACCGCAAGAGGATCTATTACGGCACGGACTACGGTCAGGCTGTCGCTGGTTCCAAAGCAGCCAAGAAGAGCAAGGAAGAAGTCGAAGCAGAGGAGCTGGAGGAAGAAGAGGCCGCCCAGGCCATCCAGAAAAGGTTGGCTGACAATCTGCGGGAGGATGACTACGGCCTGGATCTTCTGCAGGCCTACGCTGCAGCTGAGCAGCCAAGCGAGAAAGAGTCCGGACGCAAAATTGCCAAGGACTTGCAATCTCTTTCCAAGAAGGAGCAGCTGAAGTTGCTGAAAAAGGAATCCCCAGAGCTGCTGGAATTGATTCAGGACTTTGAAGCTAAATTGGTCGAGCTCCGAGATGAGCTGGAGCCCCTCGTGCAAATGGTGAGAGATGGGGTCATCCCGCAGGGGAAAGGCAGCCAGTACCTGCAGACTAAATATCATCTCTACTTGAACTACTGTTGCAACATCAGCTTTTACTTGGTGCTGAAAGCCAAAAGGATTCCAATCCATGGCCACCCAGTCATTGAAAGACTCGTAACGTATAGAAACTTAATCAACGATTTGGGTGTTGTGGACCAAAGACTGGCACCAGAGGTTCGCCTGCTTCTTAAAGAATTCCATAATGGTGGAATAGAAGCAGTGAAGAAATCCCTGCTGCTTCTCAGAAAGGCTGTGAACAAAACCAAGCCGAGAACTGTTCGTAAGGTTTCCAGTGGTGAGCGTGCTGAAGAAGCCACAGATGATTCTGATTTCGATGAGGAAGCTGCCCTGAATTATTACAAGGAGATGGAGGAAAAGATAAAATCTAAGAAAAAAAGAAAACACGTACAAGCAGAAGAAAAGGAAGAGCCGCTTGTGGAAGAGGAAGGACCGGAACAAAAGAGAGGAGCGACATACCAAATTGTCAAGAATAAAGGCCTCACGCCCAGGAGGAAGAAGATTGATCGTAATCCAAGGGTCAAGCATCGTGAGAAATTCAGGCGAGCCAGGATTCGCAGGAAGGGGCAGGTTCGTGAAGTCCGAAGAGAAGAACAAAGATACGGAGGCGAACTTTCTGGCATTCGTGCTGGGGTTAAGAAAAGCATTAAGCTTAAGTGACTTCCCTTTTCGTGTTCTTTTTCAAGTTGAAGACAGTCATTGTGACCACAATAAATATCCTGTTTTGGGGAAAATAAATTCTCTCCTCTTCCATTTCGGGGTACATAATCCAGAATTATTCTACATTTAGTTCAGGTCATATTTTTCTCATTTGGCTATACCTGATTGAGCATGGGGCCTGAAAACTATCAAGGGGGTGCAATTGGGCACTAACACCTGGGGCTACTGGAGAATGTTAGTGGGGTATTACAGTTCTGCCATTGTCTTTTATTTATACTCCTTCCTTTCTTCACAAGGGGGTCCCAAAGCAGCATTACATTCTCTTCTGTGTGACAAGTCTGTGTGACTGGCCCAAGATGACCCAACAGCATCCATGGCAGAGTTGGGATTCAAACCTGGGTCTTCTAGATTGTAGTCTTACACTCTAACCATTATACCACACTGGCTCAGTTTAATCTTTATTTGGTCAAGCGTCTTTAATGTAAGAAGAGGTTGGAGCAGTTCCTCAAGGAACCGATAAATGCAGCAGTGTTCTTAATATTGAGTTGAATTTAATTAAGTTTCTCCATGGAAGTTTGTTTTGAACCAAGCCTGAGCTGTCATCTTCAGAAAATTCCTTTTTAGCATAAGAGTTTGAGGGCACAAGTGGGTAAAAATTGTAGCTTTTATTCCAAACAACACACATGAACCTAAGTTGTGTCTGCCTGGTTGCCGCTTTAAAGTAAATCTTGC
>NW_025950287.1:0-10051 GCF_021028975.2 Sphaerodactylus townsendi | reverse complement strand
TAGAAACGCACACACACCAACCCTGCAGAGTAGACCTGTCCCAATAAACCATGCAAACCAGGCCATTCCGTCACCAAGTCGCTATCATAAACACAAACATCTCTGTCTCTGACGTATGCATTTTCCCATATGTTAAGACTTTTTTAAAAAAATAAGAAAGCCCAGAATCCCCATTGTTCTGAATAAATATTGACTTTTTATCTGAACAACACTATACAAAGTGCAGGGCCATTATCCGCAGGTAGGTTTAAACAGTAAGAAAATGTGCAGGCAACCTGAAACTGGATAACCAGTGTGTTGTAGCAGTTAAGAAATCACAGACATTTGCACGTAGGAATCGGTTTTTATTTAATTATAATTTCATAGTGTGAATTTTACAGTTTTATATACCCCCTTCTAGGTTTTCATGCAGAGCGGGCTATGGCATTAGCCCACCAAATCCAAAAGCAGATTGAACGCACCCGAGTTACAGCATTCTAAAGTTACAGTTACACGTGTTGTGAAGGAATGTTCCCACACGGTCTGTTTCCCCACCCTTCCTTGTAAGCACCCAGGATGGTGGTGAGGTGATCAGTAGCAGCGCTACTGAAATCCCTAGGGAGTTTGTTGTACATTTTACCACGAAGCATGTTAGGTGACCAAAGCCGGTCACAATTCTTCAAGGGCACCACACTGGCGCCTGTTGTGGGGAGATTGAAAGCAGTTTTGAGGGTCTTTAAAGCTGGGGTCTGAATGAAAGCAGTTTGGTCTGAAATCATGGGCAGAACCCCAGCACTAGGAAAGCACACAGCCCTAGTTTTCAGGGGGAAAAGACACGCACACAAGGGACAACTGTGGAATCAGGCATTCAGCCGTGCGACGACAAGCCCTGCAGGGCAGGCACAAGGTCAGAAATAGAGTTTGAGCGCTGTAAACCAGACCAGAGTGTCAATTTTGATTCCGGGTGGCGCGTCATATGTCAAACAGAGCACTTTGGAGATCACTTTGGAGGCTGGGCTACATAGCATTATAACCTGCCACCCCCCCCCAAAAAACACACCTTCCTCAGGCATCACCCCAGACTCTCCATGAATTTCCCAGTCAAGATTCTATGCAAATCCCCAAACTCTTTGCAGATCTAGATGCTTGTGACAGAAGAAGAAATGTCCTCTAAAAGGAAACTTTTGTTATTTATCGGTCCCTATGTGTTTTTGCTTGTTCGTTTGTTTCAACGGTGTATTCACTAAACCTTGCAATACCAATTTTAGATTTAGATTTTAGTTTTAAGCGTCAGCTATTTTAGTTTCTTTTTATTCAGGAATGCTGTAAAAACTTTTAAGAATGACAGCAAACCATTCTTAAGAATGTTAAATAATCACAGATTCAAGGCCAAAATGTTTTCTGGACTGTAGGGTGCCATTCAAATGGATTTTCTACAAATTTCTTTAAAATTATATTCCCATAGCAGATACATAAAAAGTAACGGGGAACTGGGGTGTGTATTTGCTAACATACTACTCGGCAAACAAAGTTTTGCAAACCAGCTTTTAAAAATCACCTTTTAAAACTTTAGATTACCCTCCAAAATCCTAAACCTGATGGAATGCCCTCCTAGAAATATATCTAAAGTTGCTGTAGCAAGTGAGGTTGTTCAGTAGTTTTCTAAAAAATCTGTAGGAGTTTTCACATCTGCAGAAAGCGCGGGCTGTTTTCTGAATGATTTTAAAGCATGCCTTCAGGACAGCCAGCAAAATACAACAGAGGGTCTTCATCTTTGTAAACCCTGCTTGTCCTAAAAGCAGGAAGTTAGAGAAGCTGTATCAGGACAAAACATCTGTCTGCATAATGAGCAAACACAAAGAGAGATATTTTAATGCCAAAGAATAGTCGGAGAACGGGCTATATCTACACTCCTGAGTTTAACTTTGCTGGGGAGGTCTTTTAAAAAATACAGAGGGATAAATCACAGACTCCTACAATCAAGCACTCCCCAGCCACCGCTCTTTCAGCAAATCAAAAAAGCCGCCCTACGTCATTCAAGAGCAGCGCCCCTAAAAAACAACTATTGGAAACTGAGGTTTCGTTCCTAGTTTTCCACAGGACTCTGAATCCTACATTTTGTACCTCTAAGGGTCAATGATTATTGGATATCCCTGAAAGTTTTTTTTTATTATGCCATCCCTAGGTTTGATAAAATGTGTTATTTTCATGCGTTAGTGACATTCCCACAGGGCCCCTAATCCCAGTTCTGTCTTTGTAGAGATTTGATTTGATCTTTCTTCAGTACTGCTCTCCTCAAGAAGCTATCTTCATAGGCTGGCACCCTACCTCCGGGAAGCTTTAACTCTACTTCCACTCAGGATGATAGGCAAAGCGTCTGCATACAAAATAAATTCAGGGCCAGAAACTTGTTTTAATCATTTCCCTATGACAAGAGCAGTTGTTGGCCACTGTATTATACTTCAATCTCTTTTACATTTGTTCCTCACAAGAAAGTTGATTCTTCCTACCATGGCTAATAAGTACTACTGAACGCTATAATACTGTTTCCTACTGTCTGGACCTGGATGGTCAGTTTCTCTTCTGACTGAATGTCCTTCCTTGATAGGGGAATCTCCAACAACTGATGTGGAATAATGGGGGGGGGGGATGTAGAACTGCCTTGCTTAAACAACTGCCTCCCCCTACCCACAGGAAAATATACACGTTATTTAAACATTCTTGTAACTGTATACAAGGAAGTACTTGCACCATTTCTTGAGTCTGGTATCTATTTGCATGAAAACCAATCTTTCAAGTTGCTCGCCACCTTATACTACTACTACTACTAACATCTTAGCCACTCAATGGTTGATGCGCGGGTTAAGAAGGAACCAAGTACTACTTGGATGTCGTGGATACTGTGTTGCAGAGCTATTTGTCCCAAGTTCCTGACTGTCGGTTAATAAGAAAACTTGAATGCTTTTATAGAAATGTATGGCTGATGACAGGTGCATCGGTCTTTGTTCAGCTGTTAAGGTTGCTTTTAACGCACACAGATCTATGTGTATCAGAGTGGAAGGCCTGAGTGGCTGGCAGATAAGCAGATGGTATTTTGGGGTGTCACTTTGTAATGAGACTTCTTATGTGTAGTAAAATGGTCAGACTCTTCACAGCAGGATAGTGCCCGGGTGGGTAATATTCTAAGATAGAAATTCTAAGATACACTAGTGTCCTTTTAAAAATTTGGAGGGGGGGGGATGTTTACAGGGAATGATGATAACTATAACAGGTTCTGGAAAGATAAAGGGGGAAGTGGTGATAAGGCTTTGTCCTAACCAGACCAGAGGTTTTCTAAACAGATGATGCCGAAGGTGCATTAAAACACTCCCCGATAGGAACGCGCTTTTCTTGTTTTAATAATCTTAGCCCAGAGCATGCGGACGGTTTTATAACATGAGAGAAATTGTACTTTAGCAGACTAGGAACAAAATGAGAGTATATAAGATATCCCAATTTAAGACACAAAAATTACTCATTCTTGGATTATAAAGCTGCTAGCTCAAAAAAAACAGGGTGAAAGGGTAGAGATGAGAATTGAGGACTTCATGGAGATGATTATTTTCGCTAGGGTAAACTTTCTAGACAGCAACTCTATAATGATTTTTTTAATTTAAAGAGTAATTAATATCACACGAAGCAACATTTCATTTTCAGCAGCAAAACTCTTTTCTAACACACACAGAAGGGGCCAAACAACGAACAGCATTTTAAAACGTTTTGTAACTCTTTTGGAAAAGTTTGGAAAAACACAAAATCATAAAACTGAAATACTTTTTTTCAACCACGTGGGCAAGAAGTAAAATAAATCAGTAGAGGTGTTGTAACATGTAAAGTTGACAAAAATCTCTAGTTACCGCCCATCTTACTCCCACCCTATGGCTCCCAGTTTCTCAAAAGATACATTAATGCCCAGGCATCGCATACGCATAAGCAAATAAAAAACAGAGAATACAACTGAAACAGTTCAAGTGGACTTTTATTTATCGAAAGAGGGCACTACCAACCTAAGGTTCCTGTTAGCGCACACCCAAGGTTCCTCTTACTACCGCCCATCAGGCATGTACTTGATAGCTTCTGTGTGGAGATTTTTACTGTCCCCTTCAAAACTGGCTGCTCTTTTCAACCTGTTTGGTGAGCACTGTGGAAAGGTAAAGGCATTCTGGACCCAAGTGCACAGTCAATGTTATCATACTTGATGATCACCGGTTTCCTTTTTTTTTACCTATTATATATTTACCGAAGTCTAGCCTTATCCAAACCATGAGATCCTTCCAAATCTAATCATTTCATTTTACTTCATACGGCAGCGGCGTAACAAGAATTCGTACCGGCACGCTATGTAGCAAAAACAGATAAAGTGCCCATGCTACCGAAGATTACAACCAAGAGACAAGGTGCTTTCCTTATATGTGAACCTAGACTTATTTAATACCTTTTGAATCATATAAATATAAATGGGAGCAAAGGATCAATTATGTGAAATGACTGAATTTTTTTAAACTATTCTGAATACCAAAGGGGAGGTTTATTTTCATTGTTCATTTTATTTATATAGTTCTCAGGGGAAAGTAAAGGACGATGATTGGCGTATAGGAGAATATGTATCTGCTGTAAATGTTAGTAAGGGTAGTTGTTTTTGGTGTTAAATAGTTATGTTTGCACTTAAAGTTATAGTGTGGCCTTTGTTTTAAAAAAGAGAAAAGTGTTAATAACAATAATTTTTTTTAAAATCCCTGATCTGCTCTTTTCCAGACTGGAGTGTGGGCCCTTAAATGACTTTTGAGGCTTCATTACTGTTATTGTTGTGCTCTGGCTAGAACTCTCTCTAGAGGCTTTCCCCTTTCTATGTAAAAAACTCACTCAACTAGGTATTTACGTGCACCATAGTCCAACAAACCTTTCAAGTTATAGGGTGGTGAGTCTCAATTTCATTGTAAACAGTTTCCCCAGCATCCTCAGGGCATCTGCAAATCACTCTTTGGGTAATTTGCCGGGTACCTCATCCCTTTCTGCCTCTCTCCAAGAAGATATTTCCCTTATATTGTCCCACCCAGCATCCTCAGGAGCCTGCTGCATGCAAATGAGCCTTCTCATTAGCTCTCATTCACTCACCAGTTTTGCCCCTCATGGGGTGCTTGGGGTGGGGGAGGTTGGGATAGAGAGTCGAGGGAGAGTGGAGATCGAACATGCCCTTCTGAAAATCGCATGGCACTAAGTTTTAAAAGAAAAGGCTGCATCTTTTTTAGAGAGGCCTCTGCAAAAGGGGGCTAGTCAGAGCAAAAGACATTTTACCTGTAAACCTTCCACTATATGAGGCACAGTATGATATTTGTGAATTGTATTTGCATGAGATCTCTTTAATGTATTGAATATGAGAAAATAATCCCTTTTAGAGTAATGGTTTCCAAATTTCAGTTCTGAATTGTAAATTTTAGAGAAATATTGCATCCAGCCATGAAAACTTGAACAATGGAGCCTGCAAAGTTTTAAATTAGTAATATTTTTATATTATGCTATTAAATGGTGTTGCATACTTGGAAAACATTTATCTTTAAGTCTTCCTAGTCTTCCCCATTGCTATTTTAGCGTTGCCTGTGGCTATTTTGTTTTAATGGTATAGCTTTTGGCATATAATTTTACAATACTGTGTCTCTCAAAATGCATAATGTGGTTTTTTTCACCATAGGTAGTGGAATGAATTTCAGATACATAATAGTTAGCTAAGGAGTGCGAAGTCATATATTGTTCCAAACCTTCCAGGTGGTGGGTGGAGATCTTCTGTAAATCATGTGTATAATTCCAGGGAAAAAAATGGCAACTTTGTATGGTAGATTCTGCATTCGCGTTCCACTAAAGTCAGTCCTCTCTCTCTGAGGGGCACCCCTTCCTTGGGTTTCACCTTGAAAATCTCCAGGTATCTCTTAGTCTGGAGCAGGCAACCCTAGTCCTGCACAATGTAGGATATTTTAATAATAGCTATATTTTCAACGTTTTAATGTTGGCACTGCTTGTTTGTGATTAATAACATTGTAACCAAAAGGAGTATATGAAAGAGCAGGACGCGTGAATACATAGCTGTTCATAATGTTTCTGCATCAGGGATTGTAGAGAGCGATGTGTCGGAATGCTTAAACTCCCCCCCCCCCCCGAGGTTCAATTTGTAATTTGATCATCAGTTATGATGAACAGCCTCTGAGAACATTTTAAAATAATCGCATTTTATCATGAATTCTAAACTGAAAGGATGGACTTGAACAGGGCCTTGGAGTGTTAAGTTAAATGTTAATGTTTGATAATTGTTATATGTTAAAGAAAGTAAACCTTTTTGTTTAAAATTTAGTTGTTGCAAACCCTTCCAAGCTCTGCCCCAACAGAACCCACAAGCTGTGGTTACACTACCACGATGTCATACGGATCTATGCTTTTAACCCCTCTTGGCGCAGTACAGGATCCACGTTCCTGAACACGTGTACAAAATAGCATCTGTAACAACACTCAGGATTTACTTTCTCTCGAACACACATAGCCAAAAGAGTGTAGTCCACGGACCCATCCCATACCTGCATTTAAACACACAAACACATGGTGTTTTCTTTACAACAATGAACTTTTTTCTTTATTCAGCAATATTCATACAGAAGAGGGCACTCCGAATCCGCCGCGCACAAACACACTAGTCAGTCCTGGGTTTTTTCATCCTTATGCAGGTCGGGCTTTAGAACGACATGCTCATTCACCCCCTTCATCGCTATAACCGTAATTTTTGACATAGCACGTGCCCCCTCGGGTCCTGAAGCGGCTGTGCTTCGGAACAATTCGATCAGTTCGCACCGACTACAGCATTCGGGATTCAGTTCTCCCTGAACCAGCTTAGCCAACAATGTCAGATCCACGGCGCCCTGCCACACCTACGGTTTTGAAAACATTAAAAAAATACATCAGCTTCGGGTTGTAGACTTAATACACATTGGCCTTTTTCTTTTGCATACTCACGTCGGGAAATAGCTCCGTCACACAGAGAATCTTCTTTGCATCAACCTCCAAGGGGTCGGCCTGTTCCTCTGAGTGCATTGGTGTCGGTGGGGGTGTCGTTGGAGTGTCACCCTCATCTTCCTCAGAAAAAATCTCATGCTCCGAACTGTGACCAGAATCAGGTTCGTCATCATCATCATCACTACAATCGTCCCTGAATTCCTTATAATATGCAATATTGAAGCAATAGGGACAACAATCCGGATCCAACTTTCCACCTGCAGTGTGCACTATTGTAGCGAGTGTCAGCATTGAGACACCCTCCTAAAAATAAAAAGAGAAAGAAGATTGTTGCTTTTCACACACACACACACACACACACACACACACACACACACACACACACAGAGTACCCCATTACATTTTTTTAAAAAATCACCCCACACCACCCTCCAGAACGCTTACCCGCTTTAACAACTGCATGGCGCACACACTATTCTCCTTATCGTCAGATTCATCGCGTTGTCCTTGAAGCGGGGCCATTTCCTCTTCTTCTTCACGCTCTAGTTCTGCGGAAGTTGTAGCACTGGCACACAAGTTCTCCTTCTCCAATGTATTGTCCATAAAGGTCCCTAGCCAGCAACTACAGAAAAAACGCTTCAACTTGTTCCTCTTTTCCATATTTATACCGTATAACCTCTAGGGGCGCATGTGGGGCCATGACGCACACACCATGCTCTGATTGGTTGTTTTTCAAACGCGGAGGAGCGGGAAAAGCTGTTTTAACATGTGACCTATAAGAGCGATTCACGTCCATTTTATATCCTTTTATTACATTTAAGAAAGGGTGGGATTCCATGTGAGTCTGGCTGAGGCTTGGGCCGCAAAGATTAAAAACATAAGAAGTTTAGTATTACTACATACTAACTGAAATTATTGGATATCGGGTATGATTTTGAGAGCCGTTGGTGTTGCTCATTTCACCCTGGGCCAATTCAAATGGTGGTCCCATTTATTACCTGTTTCATGAATGTAGCGGTCGTGCATGAAGAAGGTGACTGAACATCAAGAAGGTGATAGTGAACTCTCACCTATTTTGTGTTTGTATTTGTTCCCCTTTCACTCTATGGCAAGGTTGAGGCTTGCCAAAGCCAATTCCCCGTTTACTGTGCCCACTATATAGTGCACAGCAGAAATAACAGCGTAAAACTACAGACTGCTTTCTCAAAGGGGTGCCCGACTTCTTGTTTGTTTTGTTCTCAGGGCACAGCTAGGAGTCTCTCCCCACTCCTTCAGACTGACAGGGACAGAACATTGTAGGGTTGCCATGACACACACCTGGGCCACATTCACCTCCATCAGGAGTCTCAAGAGAGCAAAAGGGATGCTGTAAAGCTTTTCTTTGCTTTATTTTACAACCACCTGTAACACTTCAGTAATTTTTAACAGTCAACAGTCTGTTTTAACAAGCCTGATAGGAAACCATCTACATGCTTAGTTTATAAGAGCTGTTGAAGTGAAAAATAATAATTTCGAGACATATTATTTCACACAGCAATACCTAAGGAAGATTAACATTTTGTAATAGAATGTGTTTATAAGGTTTTGCTTATGTTTTTACATCTCTTAATGATAGATTCTTTTAGTTGGCCCTAATTTGATTTGCGAACTGCATATATAAAATGGGGTTTGCAGGGTTTTATTACTAAGGCTTAAAAACAACACCCCACAAATCCATTATATTCATTATAAAAGGAATGCACATGCTTCAAAACAATAGTTACGACATCCCAATATGGTCTTAAATCACAGAGCAAGAAGCAAAATGAATAATGAATGTATGTAGGATTTGAAAGATCATAGCTTAATGACGTGGCTTACGAGAAGTTTGGTCCGGCACGCCTAATAAGGACCACACCGTAAAACCCCTGTGTTTGGTAGATGGATGCCCCTTTAAAACCTACAATCCAAAAAAACTTTCACAAGAACCAGCACTTTAGAATATTTTCAATAATGTGTTTTATTAATACCACATATTGAGATTAATGTTATTAATACTACATATTCAGATTTATTTTTACATGATAATCTTGAAAGCTGCAAAGGTTGATTATACATATACAGAGTTTTATTTTTCAATAAGGGTAAATGTGTTGTGTTTTATTAATACCACATATTCAGATTTATTTTTACATGATTATCTTGAAAGCTGTAAAGGTTGATTTTACATATACAGAGTTTTATTTTTTCCATAGAAACCCTTGCACACATCTTTACAAAAAGATTTCAAGAAGGTTTTCAACCATGTGTGGTTGGGACAGGTATTTTTTTACCAAGGCCACATATTCTGGCAGACATTTCTGTCTAAACTTTTCGAGTGCAGCTGCGGGACTCTCAGCGTTACCAATTTTCATAACCAATTTTCCAATATAAAGGACAGTGTTTTGCGTGACAGCAAAACAGTCTAAAGCACAACCTAAAAACAGACACATTTTTAACACAGGCAATATTTTCAGATTCTGGCATATTTCAGTCAGAATTCGATCATAAAAATCAGAACCACGTGATAAGCAATCATGAGCTTCCTGGTTCCCTTGGTCATATCTACAGCCATCACAGCGAGACATGTCCATATGTAGCTCACAACGCCCCAAAATAACGCAAACAGCGGCTTTCAATAGCTTCTTAAACGCTGATCTCCTTTCCGAAGGTAGAATAGGCCACAGGTCAAAGCCTCCCAGACCTGCTTCTTCTCGCCACAGCTGGAGATAGGGACCCCCCATCATAACCAAGTTGTGAAAGGTGAAATTCTGTAAAATGTTGGAAAAATAAGAAGAATTTACACAATGCCCACACACATTTTTCCACAACCCTAAAAACCCCAAACATATTGCTAACTCACCATCTGCTCATGTTGTTGTACAGCATCCATGCTTTCTGAAATGGGGGCTGGACCCTGTTCTTCAATGGCTGGAGGAAACAATCGCCTGGCGATGTTAGAATCTTCAGCGAGTAGAGGCCTTCTTGGTTCTCTCTGTCTCCTCCTTGGAGCTGGGGG
>NW_025950286.1:0-10051 GCF_021028975.2 Sphaerodactylus townsendi | reverse complement strand
CTTAAGGATTGGGAAAACATCGGGCGCACTCTTCGCACAGAGCCTCGCGCGCCGGTGTCACTGCTACTGACGTGGAGACAATGCTATGTCGCCATCAGCCTGCAGACCTATGGCTCCCTTGCTGTAGGCCGCCCTCCTTTCGATCTTTCAACTTCAGTTTCACCCCCGGAATTTTCTCTATCCTCTAAATTGGACGCCTGTCCTCCTTCTGCCCCCCTTGCTCCCCTGCCTCCTTCAAATTCTCCCGCGGCTCGGCCGCCCCCTCCCCTTGCTCCGCCTTCATTTTCTGAAGCCATAGCACCTCCGTCAGCGCCACGTAATGGCGCGGGTTTCAAGACCCTCGCAGAACGTATTAGCCACGACCTGCGAAAAAGGGAAACCCTGACGGAAGACGATGCCGATATCCTCGCTCTATGCCCCGTTCACTTCACGGATACCGAGGGGGAGGATGGCGTTATTCGGCGGGTTGTCGAGTACCGCCCTTTAGGCTATAACATCCTCACCGAGCTCCGCAAAGCGATGCGGGACGTAGGAGTCACCAGCCCCTATGTGAGAGGCATGCTGGAAGCAGTCGCAAGGAATCACCTAATGGTTCCGGATGACTGGAAGACCACCTTTCGCATGCTTTTGAGCCCTGCACAATATGTGATCTGGGAAAGCGAGTTCCGCCAGCAATGTCTCGCTAGGGGAGCCGCCTCGGGCGGCGCCTACACCGCCGCGCAACTTTACGGCTTCGATGCCTTCGCCAACCCCAACGATCAGATTGTCCTGCCAGAGGCCACCCTTACGGTCGCCTCTGAGTGCGCCTACAAGGCGTTTATCAAGGTTCCCAATGCCGGCCAGCCAACCCAAAGTTTCTCCGCCATCCGGCAAAAACCCCAAGAGCCCTACGCTGAATTTGTGAACAGGCTCCAGGAGGCTCTCAAGAGGCAGGTAGATAGCGAGGAGGCCCAAAACGAGCTCCTCATGCGCCTCGCCAAGGAGAACGCCTCCACTGAGTGCCGCAGAGCAATCACGGGCCTAGGCAAGGATCCTGAACTGGCCGACATGCTTAAGGCTTGCCAGGACATCGGATCCTCCGCCCACCAAGCTAGCCTCCTCGCCGCAGCACTCTCCACCGCCAGGGGACAGCCCCAGGATGATTGCTTTAATTGCGGCAGGTCAGGACACTTCCGGAGGGAGTGTAGGCAGCCCGGCGGGGTGGCCTACAATCCCGATGGAGGAGGGTCTTCCCCCAAGAGACGATGGCCCCCAAGACCGCCAAAAACCCGATGCCCCCAGTGCCAGAAAGGCTTCCACTGGAGAAGCGACTGCCCGTCGGGAAACTCGCGCCCGGGCATCTCCCCAGCCCAGGACCAAGGAGGAGAGTACTAGAACAGGCCCAAACGCCAAGACCCACACCCAAACCACCCCCCTCTCGTGGCATCTCGCTCACGTGCACCCAGCCCATCTCCTTCAAGTTCCCCCACGAGGTCCTCGTCGCCCCAACCCAGTATGGTGACCCCATCCCTACCAGGACCATTGGGCTGGTGCTGCCAAAGGCCTCCGCCGCTGAACAGGGATTGTTCGTCGTCCCCGGAGTAATCGACTCCACGCACCAGGGACCCATCCATCTCCAAGTCTGGACGAACATCCCGCAGGAGTTGCCCAGCGGAACCAGCTGCGCACAGCTGATCCTCCTGCCCCATGCGCTGCCCGCCATCGACGCAATAAAGGCCACAAGCCCCGGCAGCCATCAGAGCGCAGCCAGTACCACCATCGCAGCAGTGGAAACACCCATCGGAAGCTCCCACCCGTATCTGGAGCTCACCATGGAGGGGTATCTGTTCAAGGGCCTGGTGGACACCGGCGCTGATGTGACCGTCATCAGAGCAGCCGAGTGGCCTGACCAGTGGCCAACCGAGACCTGTCCGCACATCTGGGGGGTGGGGGGAAGACAAACCGCGAGACGGAGCGTCCGCCCGCTCACGGTCCACAGCCCAGGGCTCGAGCGGCAGCTCACGGTCCGCCCCATCATTCTGGACATCCATGTCAATCTCTGGGGAAGGGACCTCATGAGCCAGGTCAAAACGACCCTAGTCTGGGATGGATAAACCCATCACACAGATTATTGATCCTAATTGTGCCTTCTGAACTCATTTTCGAACTTCCGCAAGGAAACTATTCCCCCTTTCCTTTTCCTTTTCTCTTCCCTCTATTTTTCAACCAGCAAAGGCAGGAGGGCCAATTGGCTGACTGGCCCTCCCTGGATTAAAATCTGGGCCCGTCCTGGTACCGCAGCACTGCCAGGACAGGCCCCAGGTTAAAAAGGGGCTGCCACCATTATGCCCCTAATACCCAAACCTGTTTGGGTTATGGCTGCCTAGCGCCTGGCAACTTTACCAATACCACGTCCAAAGCCAGGCGCTTAGCCGAAACCGCCCCTTAAGGAGCGGTTTCAGCGGGCGGCAATTCCCCAAGATAATTCGATTACAAATTCAGCACCATTTCCAGCCTCTCGGCATTAACCACCAAGGTCACGGTAAGTACATTTTCCCTGCGAAGAAAGGCCCCCTCCCCCTGTTTGTGTGTGGAGTTTACCCCTAACCGCCTGATTGCTTTGTCTCCTGGATGCATCCACCACCCAAAAGCGCATCCAAGCCCTCTTTTATGTTGCAAATTAGCATGCATACCCACAATTCCCCCAGGGTCCGCTTGCCCCCTCCTCCCTCGAGGCTCGGACCCTCGCTCTGACGCACCCTGATGACGCTCTGAAGCCAGCTTCCATCAGGATCGCCTACCCTCTGCCCTTCCTGTCAAACAATTTAAAGAAAGAGGAGTGGGCGGCCCCCAGTAGACTGCATTAGAAGCAACCCTTACGCAGGCTGCAAGATAAGCCTTCGTATATAGTTGTCTTATATCAAACACTAAATCCAACAAAACTTGATTTTGACCTCCCGCCATCGGCTCTCCAAGCCTGGCAGGACCCGGCCCCCTCCTATAACCTGGGGAAGGGGGTGTGTTTCCGTCCTTCTTCCTACAGATCTCCTGTGGATCCCGACTCGCCATGACGGGCCAGCCCATGGAATGGCGCCAGGAGGAAACCAACCCCATCCCGGAGATGGAACGCATCTCTCTGGAGGATCCTGTCCAGCGGCCTCAACGGGAACGCCGCCACCGACACCCAGACGGTACAAGGACCCGGATGACCTGGGGGAATGTCAAAGCAACTGCCAGCCAAGCTCAAGAGCTGCTGCGCCAGCAAGGCCACCCCGAGACGCCCGAGAACCTCTGTGCCGCCCTCTTTGCAATCATCACTGCCAACTCGGCGGCTACCATCCTTTGCCTGCTCTGCTGCCTCCTGCCAGTGGCAATCGGCCACCCCCTGACGAGCTTTGACCAAACCAACATCTGGAAGCAGTTTGCTGCCGCTGCCAACGTTTCGTCCTTCTGCCTGGGCCAGTACCTAGGAGTTGGGAGCCTGCTAAGCTCCTGCCTGCTCCCCGTTTGCAAAGCCCCTGGAGACTTCCTAACGGAGTCTGGTTTAAGCCCCTTTATGAATGCTTCATCCATCAAGTACTCTATGAGCGCTGACTGGGGACCCATCGTCCAAACCCTCCCGGCCGGCGCCCTCTCCCTTGTCACCAAGACTGTCGCCAATCACAAGTCCAATACTTGTGCCCGCATTGCCGGCGCGGCAAGACGAGAGACCGACCCGGGCCCATTCACTGGCTCTGCCAATTGAAACTGCACGCGCACGGAGGACATTCCCCCCGTGTATGGAAATATCTTGCTCCCCAAGGGTTGGTTCTGGACTTGCGGGGAGAGAACTTTCAACTATATCCCTGCTCAGCTTTCTGCCGGGACTCTCTGTTGCCTTAGCCGCCTCACCATCGTCCTGCCTCAGGCTCCACCCCGGGAGCCCGGACGCCGTCGCCGCCGCTCCACTCTGCCCCTCGACCCCTCTTGCCGGAGCGACGCGGTTGCCCTCTCCGAAGCGGAGTTCGTCTCCCTCGCGACTTCCCTAGTGGGAGTCCCCGGACTCGCTTCTTACAACGCTAAGACCATTGGCCGGCTGGCCTGTGCCCTTGCGAAGTCCATCAACTCCACCTCCATTGCTCTGGATGCTCTGGCCTCCGAGCAGCAGGAACTTCGTCAAGCGACTTTAGATAATCGTGCCGCTATTGATTATTTGTTGTTATTGCATCACCAAGGTTGTGAGAATGTACATGATATGTGTTGTTTTAATCTTTCTGATAATTCCCATTTGATTCATATGAAAGTGCGTGAACTGCAAGATGTTGTATCTAATCTGAAGTATGACGTTTTACCCCACTGGTGGTCAGCCCTCTGGAGCTGGCTACCGGGGGGATGGTTAAGTGCTATTGTACAGCTCTGCATTGGCTTGATTGTGTCCCTCATCGTCGGATCTTGTTTCATTCAATGTATATCTAATATTGCTTGTAACATGTGTAAGAAACCCCTCGACTTTCCCTTACATCGCAACCAAGTTCTAATGTTGCACAAGCAGCTCGGCCAGCTTGGCCAAACGGCGGAGGAGACGAGCGTCCCTTTAAATCGCCCCCTAACATTTCGGCCTCCCTTCTAAATGTAAAAAAGGAGGAGATGTAGGGATGCACTGCTGACCCAGCAGCACCGTAAGTAGAGCGCTGGCACACCGGCGCTCCTACGGCCTTCTGGTCGCACCGCTCCCCCACCCCTCATCCCCCGATGAGTCACGGGTCATGAACTACCTGGCTCACAACCACCGGGTGTCCCGGACAAAGGGACAGTGGTCTTGCCCCCAGGTGAGGATTAGGCCCAGACGTGCGGAGAGGCCCAGGTCCTCTCCGCACGTAGCAGCCAGGTGAGATCATGCATCACATGATGATCTCTCAGTCTCCCGCTCTCCCGGAATTCCCCCCGTTCCGCCCTTCTACACGCCCCCGTTAGAATCATAATAAAAGGTGCCAGGAACCAGCACGCGGCAGAGTCGCTAGGAACACGGACACCCGCGCTCCCGCTGCTGGCACTCTCCACCAGATGTTATCACCGCGTCTCGTCTCGTTCTTGCGCTGACCTCGCGGTCACGACTACAAGAACCTTTTAAAAAGGCAGATTTAATATGGGTAAGGTTTTGCAGACTGCAACTTACTCCAGCAGTTTGGCTGTAGACTGCTCACAATTATTTCCTAACAAATCATTGGCACAAGACTTAGCTTGAGCAGGTGAGGTTAGGACCGTCAGATTGGGGGGGGGGGGGGGCAGGATTCTGCGACAGTTTCAATGGAAGCTGTTAAAAATGGCTACAAAGCCATTAGTAGAAAAAGAAAAAGCAAACAAACTGGGAGGATCCTTGAAAAGAAATCTGAAAATAATAGGTTGGGAAGAATGTCGCTGGATTAAAAACAAACAAAACAAAACCGTGTGGAGGGCTAGTTTCAGAGATGCTCCCCCCTGAAGAGTTGGCATTTTCTTGTCTGAAAGAGGATGTTGCAGAGAGGAGGAGTCGCTTGACCAAGTGCAAGGCAGGGCATGTGGTTTTACTAACGGTATCACTGCATTACAAAATGGGAGAAGTTCAATGGGTTCAATTGCGCAATGTAGAAAAATAAGACTATAACTCCCACTTACAAAACAGCCACAATTTCACTGCTGGGGCTTCCCATATTTTCCACATAGAGCAACTCCTCCCATCCCCCTTCAGGTTCTGGTGTCACATGACATTCTATGTACAAGTGTTCATTCAGCCTTTGCTTGAAAATACAACCTCTTTAGCCTGAGGAAGGCCAAATGAAATTCCTGAAAATTCAAAGGATCCAAGGGCCATAAATAAATAAAAGGGTCATGTATGCAGTTCTGGAGTTCAGTGAAGCTGCTGGCCTCTCCTAGAGAGAAATGGTTGGCCAGAGTGAACCATTGTAGAGTGATGACTACAGGAGGAGTTGGAAATCCTGGGTTCAAATGTGTACTTCAGCTATGCAGCCTGCATGGTAACCTTGCACCAAGCAATTTCTCTCAGCCTAATCTACCTCACTGAGTCATGAGTCTGGTAAGAAACATGTACACTGCTCTGAGCTCCTCGTGGGTAGATATATCGAGGGATGTCCTTCCATGCTCCCTTGTGTAATACAGTGACATTTGGGATAGTTATCACCTGAGCAGGGGCAAAATGCAAAAGAAGGGAGGGAATCTAACCATTTTTCTTGTTGATGAAGAAAGGAAAGGTTTTTTGGTTTCCGCTCTCAAGTCACATCTGACTTATGGCAACATCTGGTGGGGTTTTCAAGGTGAGAAATATTCAGGGGTGGTTTGCCACTGCTTGCCTCTGCATCATGACCCTGATGTTTCCTGAAGGTCTCTCATGTGAATACTTACCAGGTCAACTCTGCTTAGCTTTTGAGATCTGATGAGATCAGCCCAGCCTGGGCTATCCAGGTCAGGTCAAGGGTCATTGAGGCATACACAAAAAGCTGTTCTGCAAATTCTAGTACCCACATGTACAAAAATAATGTTGGGGTGGTAGTTAGGGGGATTGGGTAAAATTGTGAGAAAGTTGGCTGGATAGTATACTGATAGTATCCTGCATGAAGTTCATCAGCTCACAGATGAAAATAAGGGTGCTTTTATGTACCTATCACGCCTGTGTGGCCACAACAAAAATCACTGCTTGATTCCCCATTTAATATTTTGCATAGAGTCAGGAACTGCCACATCAGTGATGCAGTAGCAGCAGTGCATTTTTCTTTTAAAGGTGCAGTTTGCTGATTTTCACCAATTTCCCCCTTCTTCTGCAGATCCTTACCAGGTTGCTCCTGAGATTCCACACACTTTCTCTGGCTGGGTAGGGTAGGCCAGTGCACAGGACTTAAGAGAGCCCCCAGAAGAGAAGCTGGTACTCTGTACCTACGAGAACCTTCATTTTAAAAAATCTGGGGGAATATATATCACAGAATAGATGGTGGGCGGGGGGGCAGAGCTGAAATGATAAAAAGCAGAACTAAACCAGATGAGTACACCAAAAAACAACAACCGGGGAAGGGGATTAAAAATCCAACCCCAAATTGTAATAGATACAAAGAAGGTTAAGCAGAACAATGTTAAAAATGAATTAAAATCAACCAATATATTGTACAGTGCACTTAAAATAAAAATTAAAAAGACAGACTCTGAATTTAGCCTCTGAATGGAAACCACCAGACAAATTGATTTATTCTGTTTAATTCATTTTGAACATTGTTCCTGCTCAGCCTTTGTGGTACCTGAACCAGATGAGATTAAGAGATCTGGGGTAAGGATCTGAGGTTCCTGTTTGAGATCAGTGAGGATCAAATGTCTGAGATCTCTCAATGTTCTTAATTTCAGGAAAGAGTGATAGAAACAAACCCACTCACCAACTGCTGCTAGGCTCAGTAGGGGGAAAAACAGGCAACCCCCTGCTTATGCACAAACAAAATGTGCTTAAGCTAAAAAGTGAGGGCAAGGTAATTTACAATCTGTCTCCTCCTCCCCTCCCCTACTGCCTTGCTAGAGACTCTTTCTCCCCTTCCCTGTCTAGATGAGGTACCAGAAGTTAGCTGACTCAGTCAAGTGGAGCAAATTAAGGCGGTGGAAGTGGGAAGCAAAGGGTTAACTCCCTTCTCCTGTGCACTCTTTTTGTTTCGAAATAGAACATGATTTGCTGCCTGAGGGTAGGGGAGTGGAAGGGAACAATCCTATGAGAACGTCACTCACATGCTCTGCTAGCAAGAATTGTAATTACCTATGCAACAGAGATCTTTTCTACTGTCTGAAATTTGTCATGGAGGATCCCTTCAGTGAAGGGTGCAATCTCTGAAAATGTCACTACAAGGGAAGACATTATTAAATACATGCAAATCAGTGGTGGGATTCAGCAAGTTCGCACCACTTCGGCAGAACCGGTTGTTAAAATGGTGCTTGTAAACAACCAGTTGTTAAATTATTTGAATCCCATTACCGGAACCGGTTGTGAAATTATTTGAATCCCACCACTGATGCAAATGTATTTCCAGTTATTATATCCTACTTTTATCCTAACATGAGACACAAAGCATCTTAGAACACTGTTCTGCCCTTCATGTTTTCACCACCCTGTGAGGTAGGCCAGGCTGAGAGCATGTGATAGGCCCCAGGTCACACAGCAAGCTTCCACAATAGAAGTGGTAATTTGAACCTGGATCTCACAGGATCCTAATCCAATACTCTGTCCTATACCATGCTGCCTGTTGATATATTAGTAAAACCAACAGAAAGGTAAACAACATAACAAATTGATACGTTTAATCATCCAGCATCTGAATCAGTTTTTTAAAAGATAATCAACTGAGCGTGTGAATGGAAAATATTTTTGCATACGTTCTCTCGTCAGGTTGGAGCCAAGCCTTCCATGAATGGTGACCAACCACTCATCCCCTTCCCCCTGTTAAAAGGACATTTTCAATGTCAAATGTCAACCAAAACAAACCTGCCTTTGACTGGCCAACAAGGACAGAGCAGGGTGAAATTTTCTGGAAAAGGAGTTCCATAGTTTCTATGTTGTTGCAGGAAAGGTCCTGTTGCATGCAATACTCAACTACTCCACTTGGTTGGGAAATCTCTGAAGATTTAGGGCTGGGGAGAGTATTCAGGAGGGGCAGCATTTCAGTCAGCTATAATACCAGAATCCGCCTTCCAAAGCAGTCATTTTCTCCAGGGGAACTAATCTCTGTAGTCTGGAGTTCACTTGTAATTCTGGGAGAACTCCAGTCTCCACCTGGCGATTGGCAACTCACCAACACTCATATGGCGCCACGCAGCAAGGCCTCTAAGAGAGATCAGTATGCTAACATGGGAGAAAGAAGTCTTGAGTGTCTGGACCTGACACAGTAACACTTTAAAGGCCAACAGCAGCACTTGAATTGAGTTCAGAAATCAACAGAAAGGCAGTGAGGATGTTGCAAAACTGGAATTGTCTATTTCTCGCTGCCCGTTCCAGTTACTGATCTGGCTGCCACATTAAAATCCTTGTCAGAGAAAGCCCCCCACACAGCACATGGCCATAACCTAATCTAGATGTCACATGAATGACTGATAGTTTCATGCAGGTAAAGACAGAACTGGGAAAGTGGCTGAAACTTGCCGGAGTGGTTGTTAGCCCCTTCCTACCTTGGCCTGCCTTCTCCCCAGGATATCCAACCTTCATCATAGAATCATGGAAGAGACCCCAAGGGCCATCAAGTCCAACCCCCGGCAATACAGGAACACACAATCAAAGCACTCCCGACATCCAGCCTCTTTAAAAACCTCAAAGGAGACATCACCACTCTCAGGGCCCTTCCGCACATGCAAAATAATGCGTTTTCAAACCATTTTCACAACTGTTTGCAAGTGGATTTTGCCATTCCGCACAGTTTCAAAGAGCACTGAAAACAGTTTGAAAGTGCATTATTCTGCATGTGCAGAATGAGCCTCAGAGGCAGTGAATTCCATTGTCGAACAGTCCTGACGGTCAGGAAGTTCTTCCTAATGTTTCGGTGGAATCTCTTTTCCTGCACCTTGAATCCATTACTCCGTGTCCATAGAATCATAGAGTTGGAAGAGAATAATGCCCTAAGCAAAACTGAGACTTAAGAGGGAGTACACCAGTGGTGGGATTCAAATACTTTAACAACTGGTTTTATACAAGCACCATTTTAACAACTGGTTCTGCCAAAGTGGTGTGAACCTGCTGAATCCCACCACTGAGTACAGCTATATCCAATCTAAAGTGTGTTATTGATTGTGATAATAGACAAGGACACTAGAACTGGTATGACCAATATGGGGTCTATTCATGTTTAAATGGTTCAAAGTCACCAGTGTGCCTCCTAAGCCTTTCTTCCATGTTTCTATACCCATTCATTTCCATTCCATCCACAGCAGGTGAGGAGAAAGGGCGGCCTCCCCTGCTTCCATGCCTTTAACAGCCTGACAAACAGAAATTTAGCAGGGGAATCTTCCATGGCAGCAGAAATTCCATCTGCTTAATTTCTGTGCATTAGGTAAATGCTGTTAAAAGTACACAAGCAGGGAC
>NW_025950285.1:0-10052 GCF_021028975.2 Sphaerodactylus townsendi | reverse complement strand
ACCTTGACTCGGTTGAGTGCAGACGTGGGTTTTTGGAGCTCTTCAAAAAATTTTCCCAATTTTTCCAATTTTAAGAGGAAAAGAGAAATAAAACTCCAAAAAAGTGGATACCTCGGTAGCCCCGGCTGGGGCCGACAGGGGGGGACCTTTACCCCTCCCAAGAAGAAGAAAAAATGGGAAGAAGAGAAACAAACTCCTGAAGATGAAGATAGCAAGGGGCTTGTCCTCCATAGCCCAGAGGTACAGCTGGAACATGGAAACCTTGAAGTAAAAGGAGAAATTGGACAACAGAGTGAAGAATATCAGAAGACTGAAGATTGCAAGAAACTCCAAAGGTCCCAGAGCGTCGGAGCTGGGAATTTTTCTCACCTGGCAATGGAAACAGTGAGTAAAATTGAAAGTACGGGAGAAAAGAAAGAGGGGTTTCTGATAGAGAAAGAGATAGGTGAACAGAGGAGACAAATGGAAAATAAAGAGGACCAACATATAGTAGATAGAGAGAATACAGGAGACAAGGAAATTTCAGAAGAAATGGAGGTTGAAGGCTTAGAAAATAAAGTTGGAATAACCCAAGGGGTTGAGGCTGCAAGATCAGATCCCCCACAAATGAGAGATAAAAATAAAACCCAAAAGATAGTGAAGGAAGGAAGGGAGACTCCTGTAGAGAGACAGGAAAAGAAGAAAATGAAAAAGAGAAAAGATAGAAACCAGAGTTTAGAGAGGAGACAAGGTTTGGATAGTGAAGAAAATACAAAATGCACAACATGCAATATAGATGAGGATTCAATAGATGAAGAACAGGGAGGGATTTTTAAAAGAAGTAGTAGAGACAGGAGTAGAATAGGAGGAGACAGGGAGGAAATTCAGCAAACAGAAAATGTTCAAAATGTGCAATGTGTGCAAACCTCTGAGAAAACAAATGTAATGCAAAGTGCAGAATCAATAGGAATGGTAGGAGAGAATGTTGTTGTGATGGTAGATGCAAAAGACTGTGGACGTGGAAAGGAGAATGGAAATGTAAAGACAGATATTAAAATTGTTATAGATGCTAGTGCAAATGTAACAGAAAGGGTGGATGAAAATTCAAAAGTGGAAAATGAGGTTGCAAAGGTCTGTGTAAATGCAGTCATAGATTTGGATGTGACTGGCAGAGAAAATGTAGAGGCAAAGGAAAATGCAAATGGGAAAATACAAGCAGGCTTAGAAACTTTTGCAATTGCAAAAGCTGAAGTAGAGAAATCAATAGTTGGAGAAATAATTGATGTGCAAGGTGTTAAAAACAGCAAGAAGCAAATATTAAACGAGGATAGTATGGAAGGAAAAGAAGAGATAGGTTTCTCAGATAAAAGTGTAAAGAAAGAAGCTGAAAAACCATTCTTAGCAAGCTCTTTGCACAGGCTTCCCCAGGAAAGCATTGAACAAGCTGATATGCCCATAAAAGGAGATTTTGTGCAAACAGAACACCAGGAGCTGCTGTTGGATACACGAGACAAGGAGGAGCCCCTAGGGGAAAGCTTGCAACTGCCTCTTTTGCCCATAAAAGGGCATGTTTTGGAAAAGCAGCAAATGGAGCAGTTAGAGCCACGTGAGAGACTGGGGCTGCTTGCCAACTCCCTGCAAGGGCTCCAGGAGGTTTCTGAGGCTTGTGTGGGTGTGGTCCAGCCAGGAGAAAGACTGGACAGGGAGGTGAGCTTTCAAATTACTGAAAATCTGGAAAAGGAAAATATTCTACAGGCTTGTAGTGAAGGTAATTTTGAATCTGTGAAGGAGAGGGAGACTGATTTTACTGGTGAGCAAAAGGTGGAACAGCAATTTCCCCAGATTAAAGGGAAAGGGGAAATGATGGAGGGTATGAGGGATGGACATGGGAGGATGGAGGAGTCTGAAAGCTATTTTGAGGGTCCCATAATTCAAGTGGAGGATGAAACAGTGGAAGGATCTTTAGAAATGGAAGTTCAATTAGTGGAAGATGATAATGTGCAAACAATGGAGGTGGAGTTGCCAACAACAGTTGAGCATGGAGAAGTGATGGAAACTGAACAGCAGCAAACTGAAAGTTTTATCACAAGTATAGATCGCTGGTTTTTTACAGATGAAGAGGGGAGTGGTGTGGAAGTGTATAATGAGGAGGAAAGAGTGGATGAAGCTGGTATAGAAATGGATCCGGATTACCCAAGGGAAGGTGAAAGTCTAGACTTCCAGGGTTCTGTAAGACCTAATTCTGGCAACTTACATATGCCTCGAGATAATAAAAAGCATGCATCTCTGTCAAGAGAAGCTGGAATTTTACAGGATTGGCACATGCTTCTGGAAGGGGGTATGCGAAAGGTGGAACTAATACTGTTGCCAACTATAATGGAGCAGAAAGATTTGTTAAGACTTTGGGGGTTTTTAGTAGCCAAGTTGAAACTGCCCCGGGTTCCTACAGGAAATTTAAAAGTGTATAAGCAAGAGAAAATGTGGCAACTATTAACTAAAACGAGACCAGTTATTTTGGACATTTTTACAGGGAACATTGTTCCAGGACAAAGGGAAAAACAAACAGCAGAGGCCAAAGCGCTTACTCTGGCGGCAATAGACAGGCTTCTGGTGTCCAGAAAGCCTAGATCAGGACCAGTTGTAATTCCGGAGTGGATAGAAGAAACCCAGCTCATAAAAGACATACAAGAGATGCAACGGGCGGGGGAAGGAGGAAGGGGGGGAGCACGTCTGTTTTTCTCTTTTCCAGATGCTGAGGAAGAACAGGGAGTCATCACGCAAGAACAATGGGACCAATGGCTTACCACTATCATTTCGTTGCTACGATTCCGAAGGACTAAGATACGGGAAGAAAGTTTCAACACTGCCAAACCGGTTCCTGAGAATGCTCAGTTCCGCACACCACAAGTCCAAAGTCGGAAGCAGCAGCTTCAATGTGCACGTGTACCACACACAACCTCACATCGAATTCAACTGCGGAAGGATGGGGTGGTGGAAGGGAAAGGGATGCACCAAAGGATAGAGGAAGTAAAAGAGAATGTTATTGCAGAAGCCTTGCAGGGGATAGAGGGAGAAAAGGGGGTATCTACTGGGAAATTCTGGACATGTTATCGAGGGCAGGGGAAGATGAGTGATCACAAAGAGACGACTGACTCTGAATTAGAGAGTGAGGTGTCTTCTGAGGAACAAAGGGAGGAAGGGGAAGACCAGAAAAATAAAGGGGCAAAGCAGGGATCTTTACAGAAGAAAATGGGCATTACTGGTAATAATGTGTCGACTGCTTTCACTCTACCGATCATTAGGCAGCCTGTTTTGTCTATCGATATACCAGCTTCGATCACGACTAGAGGTGTACACAGTGATGGAGAGTCTGTTCTCAGACACGATGAACCAGTGCGAGACCAGAGAGCTATCGGGTCGGACCTTGAAGTAGAGCGTGTCATGCTACAGCAAGCTACAGATTTCCGAATCGTCGCAAGCCAAGATCAAATTTCATTATCGGGCAGGGTAAGTGCAGTCAATGTAGAACACATAAGGGATGACACTCCCGCCGGGGTCCTTGAACCCGGGCGGGACTGGCCGCCTGGCAAGCTTCCGCCCATGAGCGGACTGTCTCCGGGGTTGTCCTCGGACACTCCTGCGACAGGACGAGTTACACCTACAATTTCCCAAGGTACATGTGTAGATCAGGGTTCTAAATCACAGGAGGCTTGCCGAATTACATGTACATCTGCATTCATGATGGGTCCACAATTAGATCAGGAAGGGACGATAGGGTCGGGAAGTGGGATTTCGTGCCCCAGACTATCGGACTTGCTACAAGCAGAGACGCCGCATCACCCAGAGGTACCGGACCTTCCACCAGCCAACCAAGAGACTCAACCAACTGCACCTCTTTCTCAACCATCTGACCAACGGCATCGACCAACTACAGAAGATGGCACTCAAACAGACAAACATACAAATAAGAGAAAGAATATAGAAAAGAACAGAGGGAGAAATGCATACGATGGCACAGCGGGAAATTCTACAGGAATTCATACATCTGGAGTAGACTTTCCAAAGTTACTTCCTGTGGCAAGCACGGCTGGGCATAACTTGAATAGACCATCTGCGGAAACAGTATTGTCAGCTTCGAATGAAGGAGCAGGGGCAGAAACAGAGGGACAGCAATCGATAAAGCAGCATCTGGCAGCGAAGGGTATCTACTCGACAAAAGAGGTAGTCAGACAAACCAGAGAGAAGGTAACGGAAAGGGAAAAACGACCGTTATCGTATGCCCAAGCAGCTACCGGAACCCGGGCAGTCACTTCCAAGAGAACATCCTCCTTCTTTGCGAGGCCAATGTCACAAGACCAATTGGATGATGAACAAATGTTGAGGGCCTATTACACTGATCAGGCAGCCAACTCTGACCGACCGCAAGAGGATAGAAAGTTCATTATCCGTGTTAAGCATACTGGATCTGATGCAGAAGTTTTTATGTCCAGGGACCATTTTATCGGAGAATTCCTAATAAACAAGTTGTGTGTTCGAACAGCGGACTTGAAAGCAGTTAGCATACCTCCCGGTCTGCATGAGGCGGACATCATATTTAAGTCAGAAGGGGCATACCAACTTTTTTGGGACTACTGTAAAGAAGCACAGAGAGCAGGTGACCCGCTTTTTCATGATCTGGAACTGCAACCCCTCTTCAGAGGAGAAACCAGGGTTGTAACGGTATATATTAGATCAGGAGATGTTCCAAAAGAGGATGTGGCTACCAGACTGGCAAGGGAAGGGCGTATCCTGGTAGGGCCGATTGAGAAAATAGATGACTATGGGGTTTGGAACTGTGAATTCAAACTAGTTATGGCGCTAGAGCGAACCCCAGAGGGAAGATTACGGCATCTACCGAGATACTTCTTTATGGGTGGAGAAAGAGCAACCTTACGTTACACCGGTCAACCTCCTGCATGCTTTTTATGTGGAGAATACGGTCATTTGAGACGTGATTGTATGCGGCGTTTGTGTTCTCGGTGCGGAGGCAAGGGACACAGCACAGAAGACTGTGATAGACCAATCTGTTGCAGCTTATGCGGGAGAGAGGGACACCCATACCGGTGGTGTCCAGAAAGTCACAGAAATACCTTTGATCCGGACTTTTTCCATAAAGAATGGGAAGAAGAGTTAGCAAAGAGGGCTCGGAGAGAACAAGAGGCGGAAAGACATAGAGATACCAGCCAACAAAGGGTGAGAACTAGACTGCAGGACAGAATGAGAAGATGGGAACAGGAAAGGGAGGAGATGGAGGGAGGAGATAAAAACAATCCCGTAGGCGTCCCACAATCAGAATTGGGGAAGCAAGCTGAAAGGGACACTGGCTGGGAGTTGGTCAGTCGTAAGAGACGGCCAGCGGTTTCAAGAGAAAGACCGAAGCAGCAAAGAACGAATAATAGATTTGCTGCTCTTCAGCACGTAAGCGATGAAACAGAAGCTTCCACATCCCGAGATGTTGAAGAAATTGCGGAAGAAGTAATAGTCACAGAGGTGGTTGGGCAAGGTCAGGAGGGGATAGAAGAAATGGAATGGAGAGGTCAACGTGACCGACAGGGTGACCAAAGTGACTGCAGCAGTATCAAAATTCAAAAACGAAAACAGTGTACAGATGGAAAAGAAGCAGAACGAGAGCAAAAGAGTAAGAGGAAAGATAGACGTTATCGGAATGTGGGAGAGGACGGAGATGAGAGACGAGCTGGGTATACCGCTGAGAAAGTAATGCATCAGCAGGAAACCCAAGTGACAAACATGGTCATCAGTGTGGTGTTACCAACGGTAGTAGGTGAAGGAGCAGAGAATGAAGGTGAAGAAACTAATGATGGTGTAGAAACGAACAGCAGTGGCAATGGGTCTGTGCTGAAGCCATCACAAACACCGCACACTACACCGGAAGATTTGGAAAGTAACAGATGGTCAGACGAACTAAGAGAAGGGTCCCCAGTAATACAAACGCCAGATTCTGGTGTTATGTTGACTGCATGTAGTTCCACTTCAATTCCTCCTCTTCCTGACCCTCCTGACCCACTACCCATTCAACAAATTCAACCCTCAACAACAGAAGCAGCCGTGCTCCTGCCAGTACAAGCAGGGGGGCGGATGACCCGAATAGCCCCAGCTCACAAGGGCTAGTTGCATTTACAGAAACTAGTCCTGTAACCACTAGTGTACAAGCCTGCAAGAGGGGCAGTGAGGCTGATTCAGAAGATAGTGCTGAGGAACCCTCAACTGCAGGACAGCAATCAAAAGAGGAGGAAACACTCGTTGTTCAGATCCCAAATCCAGTGCAGGCCTCAGACGTTCCACCTGTCTGAAGAATAGTGATTTTGCCAACTTCTGATCAGAAATTAACGTTCAATTACAACTAAAGTCAATATGAATAGAAAACCTCAAGATAAAAACAGGCGAACAGGCCTTACCTCTCAAACCTTAGTTGATTGTCCTGTGGAACCTTCAATGCCAGCGTGGCTGGATTGGAAGGTAGCTACGTGGAATACAGGAGGTCTAAGGCAGTCTGAACGTAGGCGTGATATTTTGTGGCACTTGGCAAAATTGGACTTGGACATTGTTGTCTTACAGGAAACTCACTTTATATCTGAAAAAGACAGAGCCGCAGCCCAACGTACGTGGACAAAGGGACCGTCCCTTTGGTCTTATAAGTCATCAGGCCAAGGGGGAGTAGCGGTATTATTAAAGCGCTCCTCTCGATGGGATGTGGTGAGACACATCGAAGTGATACCTGGACACTTTTTAGTAGTGGACTTGAGAGTTAAAGGCGAAACTTCTAAGCACAACTTCTTTGTTAGAATCTGCGCCCTGTATGCTCCACAAGATAGGAAACAACGTCTGGCGCTGTGGGCAAAGTTAAAAGATTTTACGGTTGCTGCTGGTTTCCAATATTTGATACTGGGAGACTTTAACAATAGGGCCAGACCGCAAGATCGTGGCCCTGGGGTTACGGACAGGCAAGGAGATCATAGAGCACAAATGCAGCAGACTAGTCCGAGCCCATTAACGAAAGAGGAACAAAGTCTCAACAAATGGCTGGAAACTGATAAACAATTTTATGACACCACAGCAGACCAAGAAGTGATCTTGGACTACTACCCCACAGGGGGTCGTAGGGCTTTTGTGCAGAATTTTCTGGAAAAATTTGGGCCGCAATTGAGTACGGCTTACACCTTTTTTCATCCACGGTACCGCTCCAGAATAGATCGAATATGGGCCAGCAAGTTGTTGAACAAGGTCGGGTGTCGGGTCTTGATGACGCCATGGTCTTATCATGGCCTCGTGGAGGTCAGGATTAAGAACGAGCAGCCTGTTAGTCCCAAAAAAGGCACGTGGCGCATTCCCATAGACTACACGAAACAGGAACAGCAGATTGCTGAACTGGACCTCTTTCTTCAACGAACGCTTGTCCATGGTTCTGACAGAGGAGAGAGTGACTGCTGTGTCGATAGATGGGAGGCCATCAAAAAGGCAGTTCAGAGTTGGTGCAAACGGCGTTATAGACAGGCACAAAATAGAGAATTGACAAACTATCATAGAGCTCTGTATAGGACTTTGAGAGCTGAAACCGCCCTAGCGACAGGGATGGACTGGAATTATAACTGTTTGCAGAGAGATAGGGCGATCATTAATGCCTACCTCAAGGATAAGCGTAAACGAAGAGTAGCAACAGAAAAATGCCGATCAAGAGGCCCAGTTCTTCAAAAACAAGACTGGGAGAAGCAAAAGTTGGGTAACATGCGTGAACCCATGACAGCCCTTCGGGAGAAGGGCACAGGAAAGATCCTCACTAAACCCCAGGATATGGCTGACGAAATGGCAAAATTTTATGCAGGTATCCTGGTTGGGGGGCAAATTAACCAAACGCAGATGAAAAAGTATTTAGACAATTTGAGAGACAGGATGACCCAATCAGGTCACCAGAGGCACGCTGGCCTTTCCGAATATGAAGCCCTGACAGATCTCATTACAGAAGAAGAAATACGGGCGGCCATAAAGAGGGGCAAGCCGAGTTCTGCCCCAGGACCCGATGGATTAAATTATGAATTTTATAGGACTTTTGAAAAGGTTTTGATACCGATCCTGGCGAAACTCTACAATGAAGCTCTTAAACGGAGAGAGCTGCCATTCAGTCATTATCAGGCTAAAGTCACCTTTTTGCCAAAGCCAGGTGATACGATGGACCCGGGGTGTTGGCGGCCGATCACGATTACAAATGTCGACTACCGATTGTTGGCAAGGATCCTGAACACCAGACTGTCAAAGGTGGCGAGCGGTCTAGTCCACCCGGCGCAAACATGCGGAGTACCGGGGAGGAAGATAGCCGATTCCCTGACTATCTTAAGAGATCTTTTTGTGGAAGCCGGAACAGCCAAAGCATCCTGTTTTCTAGTCAGCTGCGACCAATCAAAGGCCTTTGATCGGGTAAACCATAGCTATTTATGGAGCCTTTTGGCTCTGAAAGGTGTCCCGCAGGTATTTATCGACTGGTTGCATACTCTTTACAAGAGAGCTGAAGCCACGCCGACTGTAGCAGGGTGGGCAGGACCCACAGTGAATCAAACAGGGGGTCTGCGACAAGGCTGCCCCCTGAGCCCTCTGCTGTATGCGTTATCAATTGACCCGCTGCTTCTTTCTATTCAGTATGATGACAGAATACAAGGAGTGACTGTTCCAAGTGAGAAAGGAGTACAAACTATCAAGGCAGTGGCCCATGCTGACGATATTAATCTTATAGGTAACAGGCCACAGGACCTAGTGTTTTTACAAGAACATCTAAATGACTATGAAAAAGTTAGCGGAGCCAAAGTCAATGTAGACAAAACGAAAATCTACGATTTGAGGCAGGCGGATGAGGGCATAGCTGTGAGCACTCTGGAAGAAGGCTTGTTGTCCATGAACCCACGGCCTATTCTCGAACAGTCAGTTAAGATCTTAGGAATTTATTTTGGTACAGCGGCACGCCAGTGGCGAGAAAACTGGAGCAGGTGGTCGGAAAAGGCAGAGCAAAGGATTCAAAAGTGGAAAGGTTTGCATCTGCTGCTTCCCCAACGTGTGGCTTACATCTGTGCTTACTTAATAGGAGCGGGGAATTATATCGCACAAGTGTTTCCCCCGCCCGCGGACCTAAACAGAAAGATTTTGCCTTTGTGGATGAAGTTCTTGCTGGGGACCAACCACTTCCCTTTGAAGAGAGCCGTGATGTACGCAGACGTGACCGATGGAGGCTTGGGGGTGCCAGACCCCGCCTTGTTATTTACCATCAGGTTTATCGTGTCGAATTTCATTAGGCGCCAAGGAGACAGCATTAAGTGGAGCTTCTTCCATAAAACGTGGGAGGGCAACAGCTGGATAGCAAAGTGGGGCCGGGGTGGCCAGGAAAGGTTACCTAGTAGAACGCAGGGTGCCTTGAGAGGTCTCCCGGACCATGTCAAAGACTTAACAGTGCACGTCTCCACCTACGGATTGAAGGCTGAGAAACTGTGCTCGGCCATCAATGCCGGGAAGGGTCAAGTAGCGGCGTTGTATAGTGTGATCAGGAATGAATATTATCTGGACCGTTATTATCAACAGCTGAGACTAAAGGACAATGTACCTGAATATCTGATAGCTGAAGAAGCACCAGAGCGTAGACAGTTCTGGTTTAAAGACAGGAGAGTTCCTTTTAGTCTACACGAAACGAGGTGGAGGGCATATCATCGTGTCCTCCAAACAGCCGAAACAGAAAAATGGCGACCTACGTCTCAACGCTTGTGCCAGCGCCCTGGTTGCAGGGATCGCACGTTGGGCCCCACGCCGACAGAGACACACAAGCATATGCTCACGGAGTGCCCGACTTCCAGGCAGCTCTGGAGGTTGGTTGCCAGAAGATTGGGGGACCCGACGCTGTTGGCGCAGAGTGACACACAGATCTGTTCGGGAGTGTTCGAACAAGGGCATCTCCCGCAATGGGCCCAGGCGATTAGGGCAGATATGCTGGCTCCGTGGACGACGAAAAGACTAATAAACGTCGTGATGGTGTCTCGCAT
>NW_025950284.1:0-10052 GCF_021028975.2 Sphaerodactylus townsendi | reverse complement strand
GTAGCAGAGAGCTGGACTAGATGGACTCTGGTCTGATCCAGCAGGCTAGTTCTTATGTTCTTATCAGGAAAAACTTCCTGACAGTCAGGGCTGTTCGACAGTGGAATTCACTGCCTCAGAGTGTGGTGGGGTCTCCTTCTGTGGAGGTTTTTAAAGAGAGGCTGGATGGCCATCTGTCGGGAGTGCTTTGATTGTGTGTTCCTGCAGGGCAGGGGGTCGGACTGGATGGCCCTTGGGGAAGGCCAATGTTCCAAGCCTGGGGGAGGTTGGGATGAATTGGGCAACCCCTCAGTTAGCCAATATCTGTGGGGCTTCCAAGTGTAGATGAAGCGTTGCTCATGACCTCTGATCAGGAATCAGTAAACAAGCCATTGCTGCTTTCCTGCAATTGCCTGGGACAACCAGGGAGGACTCAGTGGGTGGCATCTGAGGGTGCTGATCTTGAGCTGACCCGGCCTCTTGTGCAACGGCCGGCTGGCATTGTGACACGGCGCTCTGCCCTCCTCCGAACCTGGGGAAATTACGGGGGCTTTCACAGTCTCTTTTGAGTCCTGAGCGGGCTGTCTGCTCTGGAAGAAAGACACTGGAAGACCCAAGCTGGCACTTTGGCAAGGGGAATTCTGCTGGCAGGGGAACCCTTTCAGACAGCAAATTCCAGGTGAGAATAAGGGGTATCTGGCCAGTCCCCTTTTCTGTATTATCTGCTGAGTTGCAATCATTCTTGGTTGTCTCTCCCACTCTATCATCCCTGTCTATCTCATAGTGGAGAGTTTTGCAACTCTGCCCTTCTCTGGTGGGTGGGTTGTGATTGACTTTCCACGGCTGCATGTCCCTGGGCTCACTTGCTTGAGGAAACTGTGGTCTGCAGCCATAGCACAACAGCTGTTCAGATTGTGGCCCTCGCAGTGTGTCTTTTGTGTGTGTGTGAAAGGCGAGCTAAATGCTTGGAGGCATTTTTTTGGTTCTTGTGGACAGCTGGGTTCGTCTTTGGAGGAAGATCTGTGTGAAGAGTCTGGGGGAGCCTAAAAGAGAGGCAGGGCGGGGGTAGGGGGCTACCTTTGCTCAGCAGCTACCTTTGCTCAGCAGCGAAAGCTGGGATTGTGGTGAATGGAAAAGTTGAGAGGCCAGGTAGAGGCAAGCAAAGGGGAACGCATCTCCTGGGGGCACCATCTCTAGATTCCTGGATATTTGGGGGCGGAGTGCATGTGAGGGGCACAGAATTTGGACAGGGGAGGGAATAGTAAATCAAATCACTAAAATCAGCGGGGATGTCATAGAATCACGGAGCTGGAAGAGACCCCCAAGGGCCATCCAGTCCAACCCCCGGCCATGCAGGAACACACAGCCAAAGCATTCCTGACAGATGGCCAGTTAACCTCTGGCCCCTTCCGCACACGCAAAATAATGCGCTTTCAAACCACTTTCATAACTGTTTTCAAGTGGATTTTGCTCTTCCGCACAGCTTCGAAGAGCACTGAAAGCAGTTTGAAAGTGCATTATTCTGCATGTGCAGAATGAGCCTCTGTATAAAAACCTCCAAAGAAGGAGACTCCACCACACTCCAAAGCATTGAATTCTACTGTCAAACAGCCCTGACAGTCAGGAAGTTCTTCCTAATGTTTAGGTGGAATCTCTTTTCCTTCACCTTGAATCCATTACTCCTGGTCCTGGTCTCTGGAGCAGCAGAAAACAAGCTTGCTCCCTCTTCAACACGGCATCCCTTCAGATATCTAAACATGGCTATCATGTCCCCCGTTAACCTTTGCTTCTCCGGACTAAACATCCCCAGCTCTCTCTAAGTCTCTCCTTGTAGGGCCGTGGTGGCAAACCTTTGGCACTCCAGATGTTATGGACTACAATTCCCATCAGCCCCTGCCAGCATGGCCATGGGAATTGTAGTCCATAACATCTGAAGTGCCAAAGGTTCGCCACCACTGTCGTAGGGTATCACTCCATGAGATGCCACAGAGTTGAGCTGCCAAAGTAGCTGTTTCTCCCAGGGCAAAGGGTAAGCTCTGGAGAATTCCAGGATTCACCAGGAGATTGGCAAGCTGCCCCCCCCGTCCCCTTTATATGACATGTGAGCGACAGGAGAAACAAGGCAAGGGCGTGAAAGGGGGACTCTGAAAGTGGAGTTGCTCCCTGGCCCCCCTCCCCTTAAAAAGCTCTTGATGTTCCTTCCAGAGGATTGCACGTTAACTTGGCAGCCGTGGAAGATGGTTTGGATCCAAGGAGTGCTGCTACCTGAGCAAAGGCTTCACAAGTTGGCCCCCGAGGCAGCACTGGACACTGTTTGATACGGCCACAGGAGTGCACACCCCCCCCCCCAGTCAATAGATGAGGTGGGATAAAGCGCCCCCCCCCCCCCACTTTGCTTCAGGACTTGAAACTTGAGAAATTTCACATTCCATCACCCTCACTTGGCGACTGAAGCAAAACAGTGAAACCTGCCGGCTCCGAGAGTGGAGAATTTCTTTCTGGGGGGGGGGGGGGGCTGGCCGCCGTGTGATTTATTCTCTCTCTGGAAAGCCAAGATCCCCGCAGGAAACCTTGTCCGCGTTCTGCGATGGTGACATTCCACCTTCTCAACTTCTCCTTGCGGGTTCGCACATTTCCTTCTGTGGAGTCCTCGAATTGCACACTTGGGTAGCAGCAGCAGGCAGTCGAGGCCTACATCTGCTTGCAATCTGGGGAAAAGTGGCCCGGAGACGGCAGAACCCGGCAAACGTGGGGGGGGGGGGTCCACCGGGAGGCCATCTCAGGCGCCTGACCGGCAGAAAGTCAAATGGCCGTGCTTCTCTGGGGGAAATCCAGCAGGATGGAGGAAAACCGTTTGCCGAGCAGGGCTGCCAAGACAAACCTTGAGCTTGTGTGTACGAACTGCAATCCCTTCCCAAGGCAAGAGAGGTTCAGAGGTGCTTCTGGGTAGCAACCTGGTGTAGTGGTTAAGAGCAAGTGCACTCTAATCTGGAGAACCGGGTTTGATTCCCTGCTCTGCCACTTCAGCTGTGGAGGCTTTATCTGGTGAACCAGATTAACTTGTGCACTCCAAGACATGCCAGCTGGGTAACCTTGGGCTAGTCACAGTTCTTCAGAGCTCTCTCAGCCCCACCCACCTCACAGGGTGTTTGTTGTGCGGGGAGGAAGGGAAAGGAGATCGTAAGCCCCTTTGAGTCTCCTTACAGGAGAGAAAAAGAGGCTATAAATCCATTCTTCTTCTTCTTCTTGTTCTCCTCACATGCCTTGAAAAACATTTTACATGCATAATTAAACTGGAATGGCATTTTACATGCATAACATGGCATTTTACATGCATAATTAAACTGGAATTCACTGCCAGTGGACTTAGTGTGGTGTAGTGGTTAAGAGCAAGTGGATTCTAATCTGGAGAACCGGGTTTGATTCCCCACTCCTCCGCCTGAGTGGTGGAGGCTTATCTGGTGAACCAGATGTGTTTCAGCACTCCTAGATTCCTGCTGGGTGACCTTGGGTTACAGTTCTCTCTGAACTCTCTCGGCCCCACCTGCCTCCCAAGGTGTCTGTTGTGGGGAGAGGAAGGGAAAGGAGCTTGTAGGCCACCTCGAGTCTCCAGTGTGGGACCCTCCTACCTTTGGAACCGCATCTCCTTATACTCCCCCAAAAGGGCACTTTGATCCTTCTGGTGGTCCCTGGCCCCAAGAACACTCAATAGGCCTCAACCGATTAGATTTTTTGGCCCTGGCTCCAGCCTGGTGGAACTCCCTCCCACATGATAAGGCCATGAAGCCCACCCTCCCAAGTGGCCATTTTCCCCAGCGGAGCCGATCTCTGCCATCTGGAGACCAGCCGTGGTTCTGGGATCTCTCCAGATCTACTGGAGACAGTCAGCCCTCAGCGCGAGTGTTTCATCTCAAGGGAATTTGCACTCCCGGGAGCAAGAGCTGGATGGGGAGCGGCTCTTTGCCATAAGCAATAATGAATTTCCCAGCAGTTGTTTGGAAATTAACCAGTGATGCAGTTCAGGGACTTGAGACTTCCCAGAGGAAAGATTCCGACCAGCCGCTCTGCCCCGGTTTGGAGCATGGCCCATCAGAGCAGTATCCCCTCGAGTGCCTTGTGGTTGGCCAACCCCCCCCCCCCCCCCAGAAGCACAAGCATAAGCATTTTATTGTCATTGTGCGCGCACAACGAAATTTACAGCAGCATTCCTCGATGCACACAATTCCAGACTCATACCCCACCCTCACTATCCCCTTCCTCCACCCATCCCTACACAGCCCCAAACACATCAACACGAACCCGCGGAGTTCAGCATCGCCACAGCTCTAGAGTAGAAGCTGTCCCTAAGCCTCTTTGTCCTAGTTTTGATAGACCTGTATCGTCTGCCAGATGGTCACAGTTCAAAAAGAGAGTGTGCTGGATGAGACGGGTCCCTCAGAATATTTGGGCTTTCTTTAGGCTTCGGGAATTACAGGGTTCTTCCAAGGAGGGGAGAGGGCAGCCGATAATCCTCTGTGCAGTAGTGATCGCCCTTTGGAGCGCCTTCCTACCTGCCACTGTGCAACTGGAGAACCACACACAGATGCAGTCGGTTAAGACACTCCCTATAGCACAGCGGTAAAAGGACACCAGGAGATTTCCATTCAGTTGCTGTGGCAGGAAGGCTGGTTCCCCCTCTAGCAAACTTCCCTGTGTCCAGTCCCGTTGCTGCAAGGGGGACGAGCACACTGCCACATGCAGGAGACCTGCTCCAGGAGAACCTGGACTCCAGCAGAGGGGTTGCTGCCCACCCGCTTCTGGCTGCTGCTGCTGCTGGCCGAGTGAGACCCTTCCATGTGCCTCCCTGTGGGATCTGCACTCCAGGAATTCTGTGACCCCCCATCCCAGCCCCCCAGGCTCCTCCAGAGACCTCTGCTGCAGGAAGATGGATTGCCGAGCACAGCGGAGCCAGGAAAGAGGGGGAGAGAGGAGCGCTCGGCAAGCGCATCTTCCGCCAGGCAGCTCGCGAGGAATGGGCCCGGCGGGAGGAAGGAACGGTGCCCGGACTCATCTGCAACGACTCATCCCGTCGTTCGTTCTGCTGGTTTGCAGGGCGCTGCTGGGTGGGTGGACAGCTGTGGAGGACACATCTGGCCAGAACGGTCCCTTTGGGGTGGAACAGATCACTTCAGGTTTAAGTACGAGGGGGGCTTTCCAGCCTCGCAGTGTGAGGGTCTTTGCGACACCCGGCTGCTTCGTCATAACCTCCCTCCCTGCTTTTCAGTAGCATCAACTCGGAGGGAGCATCTGGGGCTCCTGTTCCAGGTTCATTCATTGAGGGCTGCTATTCCGTTCCAGGAGGCAGCGTAGTTCACAACTGCCTAGTTTGGTTCACAGGTTTGTCGCAGGGGGCTGCAACCTGCGGCTCTCCAGGTGTTCATGGACTACAAATCCCATCAGCCCCTGCCATCATGGCCAATTGGCTGATGGGATTTGTAGTCCATTAAGCATAAGCATAAGCATTTTATTGTCATTGTGCACGCACAACGAAATGTACAGCAGCATTCCTTGATGCGCACAATTTCAGACTCATACCCCATCCTCCCTTTCCCCTTCCTCCACCCATCCCTACACAGCCCCAAACACATCAACACGAAGCCGCAGAGTTCAGCATCGCCACAGCTCTAGAGTAGAAGCTGTCTCTCAGCCTCTTTGTCCTCGTTTTGATAGACCTGTGTCGTCTGCCGGATGGTAACAGTTCAAAAAGAGAGTGTGCTGGATGAGACGGGTCTCTCGGAATATTTTGGGCTTTCTTTAGGCTTTGGGCATTATAGAGTTCTTCCAAGGAGGGGAGAGGGCAGCCGATAATCCTCTGTGCAGTAGTGATCACCCTTTGGAGCGCCTTCCTATCCGCCACTGTGCAACTGGAGAACCATACACAGATGCAGTAGTAGATTCATTAATATCTGGAGAGCCGCAGGTTGCAGACCCCTGGTCCAGAGACATCAGAATGAGAAATGGGGGCTGTATGTACAGAGCAGGCTGTTGACACCACCACCACCACCACCCCGCAAATCACACACATGCTCTTGTTCAGATGGGACAGAAATTGCCCTGGGACGCCCCAACAGCCGGAAGGACTCTTCCTTTCCAAGCAGGCAGTTCTATTTATATACACAGATATGTATTTATGTCATTTGTAGTCTGCCTTTTGCTCGCTACAGCCAGAGTGAGTCGGCAGGATGGGGCACTCCGCGGACAGGGCCATCAGATTTGGGTTGTGGAACCAGCCGGAAACCTAAGAAGCGGAATTGGAGCAAAGCAGAAGCATTAGCGCGACACATGAAATGATGCAAAGTACTAGTTTTAGCAAGGATCCTCGTTTTGGCAAGCTGGACACAGTAGCATCGACCACGGTCCCTAATATCCAAGTAACTGTGTGGGTCGTTTACTACAGAGCAACACTACAGCCTGCAGAGAAAAGCCCTCTTGAGTTCTTGCCCAGAGGTGGGATCCAGCAGGTTCTCACCCGTTCCCGAGAGGGGGTTACTAATTATTTGTGTGTGCCGAGAGGGGGTGACTAATTGGGTCTGCTTTTCCATTAGAAATTCCATTAGGTCCAAAAATCATCAAGTCCTGTTGTTTCCTATGTGGCTGGTTAGCGAAGGTAGAAAACGGGATAATTCTCCCTGTTGGGCTGTTTTAAAAACATGTTTTAGAAATATGGTAAAGTTCCTTGTTTAAGGAAAGTATCCTTCTTTTGATTTCTAGAAACACAATTAAGTATTTGAAAGTATTAAGTATTTGACAGGCAGTCAATTAGAGGAGAAGTCGTTGTTTCTGTTGGCAGCAGACGATAGGACTTGCTAGAATGAGTTTAAATGATGGACAGAAAGATACCAGCTGGAAATTAGGAACTTTTTTTAACAGTAAGAGTTTTTTACAGTAACAGAGAAATTATTAATGCCCTGCCCCCGGAATTCCTGGCCACGCCCCCGTCGTGCCCCGCCCATCCCCATTGGCGCTACGCCACTGTTTGAATCCCACCTCCGTGGGAACCTGTTACTAAAATTTTTGGATCCCACCCCTGCTCTTGCCCCATTATGCTGTTTTGAAAGTAGAGTCCAGGTGTGCCCCCCGTCGAAAAAAGGCAACCAAGGAAGTGTTCACATGGGCATTCCTGCATTCCCCCGAGAGCTGGATTGAGACAGTTTTGTTCTTTATTCAGTTTAAGGGGGTGATCAGAATGAGCGCCGCCCCATGCATGGGGAAGGGGGGATGTTTCACCCTTCCTCTGTGGAAAGTGCTCAGGGTGGGTTCGTGCCGGGTCCGTGTTCGTCTGGCCAAGAGCCCGGGGGCAACTGATTTGCGATCGTACCTGCAGAATGTTATGGATGCCGACCTCTTACTCTTCTTGAGAGCTGTGAAGGAGCACTGGTTTTAAAATCGGCCCAGATCTGGCCCATCTTTCATAATAAATCTGTGTCTTTCCACCCCCTCTGGACCCTGTGCAGCCACGCAGCAAAACTGACATGCTGGCGGGGGGTGGGCCAAACAGGCAACTGGAAGTGCTTTTTCATTCATTGTGCTATGAATCTGCAGAACTGGCTATTGTGGGTTTTTCGGGCTGCGTGGCTGTGGTCTAGTACTTTTTGCTCCTAACATGTCCTCTGTGTCTATGGGTGGCATCCTTGTGATACAATGTAAGGAACCAGTAAAGTCCAGGCCAAAAGTAACTTTTCAAGTTCTTTATTAAGCTGGCATTTTAAGTCAATCACAAGCAATGCGGGAACTGGCCTCCCAACATTCGAACAGCCTCTTTTACGGGCACCCCACCAGTTCCCGCCAAACACCTGTAGTTCCCATCCGAAAACCACATTGAAACAGTTTCACACAGGCAGAGGAGATACAGATACTAGAAACTACAGATACTAGAAACACTCCCCAATCTGGGCGTCCCGCCAACCTGGTCAGACGAAAACCTTCCAAGGCTAAGCAGCAACTTTACACACGCCTTTGAAGATGCCAGCCATAGATGCAAGCAAAACATTAGGAGCAAAAACTACCCCCTGGTCTGGAAAACCCACAACAGCCAGCCGATTCTGGCCCTGAAAGCCTTTGACAAATCTGTGGAATTCACTGCCACTTGATGTGGTGATAGCCACTAGGTTACATGGCAAGGAAAAAAAATATTTAACTACCCATCGATAGCTATTGGCTGTGATAGCTAAAAAAGATACTTGATAAGATCAGATTTCAAATCTTCGCTCAGCCCTGATGCCACACCAGTCATTCTCTTTCTGCCGGTCTACCTCACAGGACTGTTGTGAGGCTAAAGTGAGGGACAGCTGCTGTGGAAAGGCGGGATAAAAGAGCCTCCATTGTTCAGGATCGGTGTACCTTGAAGTGCATGGGGTAGAAAATGTGGACAGAGAGAAATTTTTCATTGAAAAATTGAAAATGCTGGGGGGGAGAATTAGGACTAATAAAAGGAAACACTTCTTCACGCAACGTGTGATTGGTGTTTGGAATATGCTGCCACAGGAGGTGGTGATGGCCACTCACCTGGATAGCTTTAAAAAGGGCTTGGACAGATTTATGGAGGAGAAGTCGATCTGTGGCTACCAATCTTGATCCTCCTTGATCTGAGATTGCAAATGCCTTTTTTTTTTTGAACAAGCCAGCTGGATCAGACCAAAGTCCATCTAGTCCAGCTCTCTGCTACTCGCAGTGGCCCACCAGGTGCCTTTGGGAGCTCACATGTAGGATGTGAACGCAATGGCCTTCTGCGGCTGTTGCTCCCGATCACCTGGTCTGTTAAGGCATTTGCAATCTCAGATCAAAGAGGATCAAGATTGGTAGCCATAAATCGACTTCTCCTCCATAAATCTGTCCAAGCCCCTTTTAAAGCTATCCAGGTGAGTGGCCATCACCACCTCCTGTGGCAGCATATTCCAAACACCAATCACACCTTGCGTGAAGAAGTGTTTCCTTTGATTAGTCCTAATTCTTCCCCCCAGCATTTTCAATGAATGCCCCCTGGTTCTAGTATTGTGAGAAAGAGAGAAAAATTTCTCTCTGTCAACATTTTCTACCCCATGCATAATGTTGTAGACTTCAATCATATCCCCCCTCAGCCGCCTCCTCTCCAAACTAAAGAGTCCCAAACGCTGCAGCCTCTCCTCATAGGGAAGGTGCTCCAGTCCCTCAATCATCCTTGTTGCCCTTCTCTGCACTTTTTCTATCTCTTCGATGTCCTTTTTGAGATGCGGCGACCAGAACTGGACACAGTACTCCAAGTGCGGTCGCACCACTGCTTTATATAAGGGCATGACAATCTTTGCAGTTTTATTATCAATTCCTTTTCTAATGATCCCCAGGATAGAGTTTGCCTTTTTCACAGCTGCCATGCATTGAGTTGACATTCCCATGGAACTATCAACTAAGACGCCTAAATCCCTTTCCTGGTCGGTGACTGATAGCACTGACCCCTGTAGCGTGTATGTGAAGTTTGGATTTTTTGCCCCTATGTGCATCACTTTACATTTTGCTACATTGAACTGCATTTGCCATTTCTGAGCCCACTCACCTAATTTATCAAGGTCCGCTTGGAGCTCTTCGCAATCCTTTGTGGTTCTCACCACGCTACATAATTTGGTATCATCTGCAAACTTGGCCACCACGCTACCCACCCCTACTTCCAGGTCATTTATGAATAGGTTAAAAAGCACTGGTCCCAAAACGGATCCTTAGGGGACACCACTCCCGACATCTCTCCATTGTGAGAACTTCCCATTTACACCCACTCTTTGTTTCCTGTTTCTCAACCAGTTTTTAATCCATAGGAGGACTTCCCCTCTTATTCCTTCATTGCTGAGTTTTCTCAACAGTCTCTGGTGAGGAACTTTGTTAAAAGCCTTTTGGAAATCCCTTGACAGACCAGGTGCTCAGGAGCAGCAGCAGCAGAAGGCCATTGCTTTCACATCCTGCACGTGAGCTCCCAAAGGCACCTGGTGGGCCACTGCGAGTAGCAGAGTGCTGGACTAGATTATTATTATTATTATTATTATTATTATTATTATTATTATTATTAT
>NW_025950283.1:0-10053 GCF_021028975.2 Sphaerodactylus townsendi | reverse complement strand
TAGTGGACAAATAGACCCATGCCCCAACACGCAAAGGGAAGTCTGAGTGACGCTTGTCCGCCTGAACCTTTTGTGATTCTTGGGCCTGCTGTAAGGTAGACTGCACTGTTTTCCAACCCTCGGCTAGCGAAGAGATCCATTGTTTGAATTCTGGAGGCTGCAGTACCTCTGCAGGCAGCTGGGGCAACGGTGGAAAAGACCGACCAGAAACAATCTTGAACGGGGTCTTTTGCGTGCTACTATGAATGGCATTGTTATACGCATACTCTGCAAAAGGAAGTAAATCGCACCAATTGTCCTGATGATAGTTAGTATAACAACGTAAATACTGTTCTAACGTTCTGTTCGTCTGTTCTGATTGGCCGTCACTTTGAACGTGGTAGGGGGCGGCGACCGCTGGGGTGGTTCCCAACAGCTCCAGGAAAGCCTTCCAAAACTTAGATATGAATTGGGGACCGCGGTCGGATACCACCTTGTCGGGAGAGGAGTGTAGGCGATAGATATGTTGGATAAACAACCGGGCCAGTTTAGGTGCCGACGGGATGGTGGTGCAAGGAATGAAATGCGCCTGTTTAGAAAAAAGATCCACCACCACCCATAAAACAGTGTTCCCGTGGCTTTCCGGCAAATCGGTTATAAAATCCATGGAAATGACCTGCCAGGGTCGAGATGCAACTGGGAGGGGTTTTAATAACCCATGCGGCTTTCCCGGTATCGACTTGGCTTCCGCACAGACGGAACACCCTTTGATATACGTTTCAATGTCTTTGCGCATGGAGCGCCACCAGAACTGTCGGCGGGCCAGATGCAACGTTTTCAAAAACCCGAAGTGCCCAGCCTGACAGGCATCATGACACATTTCGAGAACCTGCTTCCGGAGAGGAGGAGGGACGTACCAACACCCTCCCCGTTTCCAAACACCACCCTCTAAATGCAGTTGTGAATCTCCTTCCTCCGCCGACAGTTCGCGGAGCCCCGCCTCCCTGAATCCCTGGAGGAAGGGGGAGACGATGTTAGGGATGGTCGGTGGGGGAGGAGCCGCCGTAGTTTGTGATCGGGTGACCGCTAATCCCAGCTGGGAGGGAGAGAGAACGGTGCGCGGGATGTCTCGTAGCGATGTTTCCCCCCCCTCCCCGGGGAGGCGAGACAGCGCATCAGCCAGTTTGTTGCTTTTACCGGGGAAGAAATGGACTGTGAAAGAGAACCTGGAGAAAAAATCGGCCCAACGCAATTGTTTTGCAGACATTTTGAGTGGAGTGGACAGGGCAGCCAGATTTTTGTGATCTGACCAGACCTGGAAAGGGTATTTGGCTCCTTCCAGCCAATGGCGCCAAACACTCAATGCAGCTTTGATAGCTGCGGTCTCCTTATCCCCCACAGTCCAATTTAGTTCAGCCCCAGAAAACTTTTTGGACAAGTAAGCACACGGTACCAATTTGTTATTTTTATTTTTCTGCAAGAGGGCAGCGCCTAGCGCTTTATCCGAAGCATCCACATGCACGATGAAAGGAAGATCTGGGTCTGGGTGCCTTAAAATTGGTTCCGTAGTAAAAGCTGTTTTTAGTTGCTGGAATGCTGACTGGCATTCTTGAGACCAGAGAAGGGGAGCTCCGGGTTTAGAAGCCTGCGAGTCTTTGCCTTTGGTACGTAAGAGATCGGTGAGCGGTAAGGCAATTTCAGCAAATCGGGGAATAAAGTCACGGTAAAAATTGGCAAAGCCTAGGAAGGATTGCAGTTCCTTCCTGTTGGTGGGGGCAGGCCATTCAATCACTGCGGCTATTTTAGCTGGGTCCATTTCCAAACCCTCATGAGAGATTCGATACCCCAGATAATCTATGGAGGAGCGATGGAAACAGCATTTTGACAACTTGACAAAGAGGGAGTTATCTAGTAGGCGTTGTAAGACTTCTCATACTAGTTTCTTATGCTCTTCAATGGTTTGTGAGTAAATTAATACATCATCTAAATATACGACCACCCCTTTATATAACAGATCTTGTAAAACTTCGTTGATAAGGGCCATGAAGGCTCCTGGGGCTCCAGCTAATCCGAATGGCATTATTAAATATTCGTATTGTCCAAACTTTGTATTGAAAGCTGTCAAGTGTTCGTAGCCTTCCGCAATACGGACTCTATAATAAGCCTCTCTCAAGTCCAATTTGGTAAAGATCCGCCCTTTGCCCAATGCATCCAAGAGGTCTTTAATTAAGGGCAAAGGATACTTGTTGGATATGGACACAGCATTCAATCCACGATAATCAGTACAAAGTCTTAACGAACCGTCCTTTTTCTTAACAAATAGAACAGGGGCAGCATGGGTATGTTTTGTGGCTCGTCGTATGAATCCGCGAGCCAAGTTTTTATCTAAGAAGGCGCGGAGTTCCTTCTCCTCGATGGGGCTCATGCGATAGATTCTACCTTTAGGTAGCTGAGCTCCGGGTTGCAGTAAGATTTTGCAGTCAGTATCCCTATGGGGGGGTAATTGGTCGCACTCCTGTTCTTGAAACACTCTGGACAAGTCTCGATATGCCTGCGGGATTTCCGCAGGAACAGGGGCAGACAATACATTTAAAGCTTTAGGACCCATGAGTTCGTTCTCAGTGAGAGGTGGGCTTTCCTCCCCGTTCATGTGATCTCCACAGGGGGGATCCGAGAATTGGAGGATCCGCTCTTTCCATATGATGGTTGGTTCGTGTAAGAGCAACCAAGGCATGCCTAACACAATAGAAGCAGAAATAAAAGGCTTTTTGGTGTAAAAGACCGTTTATTCAGACATCCTAGAAAGCTCACGTACACGACGTGGCAGGAATAAAGTCTCCCGCCAGAAACACAGGTTATAACTCTGTCGATCCCATCCCCCCTCCCGGATTCCCATGGGAACGGAGTTCTCATCTCTCTCGCAGAGATAAGGTCTCCGCCAGAGTCTCCGCCGCAGATGCTGGCCCATCGCCCGGGTTATGGAATTCAGTCAAGGCCAGGCGGCTGTCCTGAACATCAACACCATTGAATCCTTTACACTCTGCCTCCCTTAAGAAAAACTTCTCCCCCCCAGGTTTGTGCGGAAAGGTGCGGTGGAAAGCAGAAATGAGGGCAGGGGCGTCAATATTTTCGGAATAGACCCATTGATTATACCCAGAGGAATATCCCACCCAAGAGACTAAATATTGCAAGCGTTTGCGATTAAAACGAGAGTCCAGGATGGCGTCAATTTCGTAATGCTTGTGGCCATCAATTATAGTCGGCGGGGGTCTCTCCGGCGGGTCGTGCCAGGCATCGGAAACGGGAGCCTCCTTGAGCAAACTGGAATGAAAGACAGGATGGATATTACTTAGAGAATTAGGCAAGTCCAATCGGGCCGTGACATCATTAATCACTTTAGTAATCTTAAAAGGTCCCACGAATCTTTTGCCCAGTTTTGAAAATTTATGTACGTCTCTGAGATTTTTGGTAGACAAATACACCCAGGCGCCCACACGTAAAGGGAAATCCGAGCGGTGCTTATCCGCTTGAAGTTTTTGGGAGTCTTTAGCCTGCTGTAAGGCGGTCTGGACCGTTTTCCACCCCTCGGCTAGAGATGAAATCCACTGTTGGAACTCCGGAGGATTCAACGCTTCCGCAGGTAGTTGCGGCAACGGAGGGAAGGATCGACCAGACACAATTTCAAAGGGGTTTTTTTTTGTACTGCTATGAACCGCATTATTATAGGCGTATTCTGCAAACGGAATTAACTCGCACCAATTGTCTTGGTGATAGTTGGTGTAACAACGTAAATACTGCTCCAGGGTTCTGTTCGTTCTCTCCGACTCACCGTCACTTTGAACGTGGTAGGGGGCGGCAATTGCCGGGGCGGCCCCCAACAAGCCCAGGAAAGCTTTCCAGAACTTTGAAATGAAGTGGGGCCCGCGGTCGGAGACCACCTTAACGGGGGCGGAGTGTAGACGATAAATATGCTGAATGAACAGACGCGCTAACTTAGGAGCGGAGGGGATGGACGCACATGGGATGAAATGGGCTTGTTTAGAAAATAAGTCCACCACCACCCACAAGACCGTGTTGCCTTGACTTTCTGGCAAATCCGTAATAAAATCCATGGAGATGACTTCCCAGGGGCGGGAGGCCACCGGGAGAGGCTTCAACAGACCATGGGGTTTTCCCGGAACGGATTTGGCTTCCGCACAAACAGAGCAACCTTTGATATATGTCTCAATGTCTTTGCGCATCGCGCGCCACCAAAATTGACGGCGGGCCAAATGCAGAGTCTTAAGGAAGCCAAAATGTCCAGCCGAGCGGGCATCATGACAGGCCTCGAGAACCTGGTTACGGAGGGGGGGAGGCACGTACCAACAATCCCCCCGCCGCCAAACACCATTCTCCAGGCGCAATTGGGAGTCACCTTCCTCCGCTGGTGGCTCGCGCAGCCCCGCCTCCTCGAGTTCTCGTAGGAAAGGAGAGACCAGGCTGGGAATGGGTGGAGAAGGAGGAGTGGACGTCTGAGATCGAGTGACAGCCAGCCCCAATTGGGAGGGGGAGAGAACAGTGCGCGGGATATCCCGTAAGGCAGCTCCACCCCCCTCCCCGGGCAGGCGCGAAAGCGCATCAGCCAGTTTATTGGTTTTTCCGGGGAAAAAATGGACAGTGAAAGAGAAACGAGAAAAGAAATCAGCCCAACGGAGTTGTTTTGCGGACATCTTGAGGGGGGTGGAAAGGGCGGCCAAGTTCTTGTGATCCGACCAAACTTGAAAGGGGTGTTTAGCCCCCTCCAGCCAGTGGCGCCAAGTGGAAAGTGCTACTTTGATGGCCGCAGTCTCTTTATCCCCTACAGTCCAGTTGAGCTCAGCACCGGAGAATTTCTTTGATAAATAAGCACACGGAACCAGCCTATCATCTTTATTTCTCTGCAACAGGGCTGCTCCAAGCGCTTTGTCCGAGGCATCCACGTGAACCACAAAAGGAAGATCTGGGTCAGGGTGTTTTAGGATAGGTTCGGTAGTAAAAGCTGATTTTAAATGTTGAAAGGCTGTCTGACATTCTTTAGACCAGGAAAGGGGGGCCCCGGGCTTGGTAGCCTGTGGGTCTTTACCCTTAGTGCGTAAGAGGTCTGTGAGTGGGAGAGTCAGTTCAGCGAATTGGGGTATAAAGTCACGATAGAAATTAGCAAACCCTAGGAAAGATTGGAGTTCCTTCCGGTTGGTAGGGGCAGGCCATTGGAGGACTGCTTCAATCTTAGCAGGATCCATTTTTAGCCCCTCGGAAGAGATCCGGTAACCCAAATAGTCGATAGAGGTTTGGTGGAAACAACATTTAGAAAGTTTGGCAAAGAGGGAGTTGTTGAGCAAGCGTTTTAATACTTCCCGAACCAAGGCTTCATGCTCCTCCATGGTTTGTGAATAAATTAAAACATCATCTAAGTATACCACTACTCCCTTGTATAATAAATCATGTAGAACTTCGTTGATAAGGGCCATAAAAGCTCCGGGGGCCCCACTTAACCCGAATGGCATTATTAAGTATTCATACTGTCCAAATTTCGTGTTAAATGCAGTCAAATGTTCATAGCCTTCAGCAATCCTGACCCTGTAGTAAGCTTCTCTTAAGTCCAACTTAGTAAAAATGCATCCCTTGCCCAATGCATCTAAAAGGTCCTTGATTAATGGCAAAGGGTATTTATTGGACAGGGAAACCGCATTGAGTCCTCGGTAATCCGTGCAGAGCCTTAAAGACCCGTCCTTTTTTTTAACAAATAATACAGGAGCAGCATGTGTGTGTTTGGTAGCTCGTCGTATGAACCCACGAGCAAGGTTCTTGTCTAGGAAGGCACGAAGTTCCTTCTCCTCATTGGGACTCATGCGGTAGATTCTACCCTTGGGCAGTTGAGCCCCTGGCTGTAATACGATTTTGCAGTCAGTGTCTCTATGGGGTGGCAATTGATCGCATTCTTGCTCCTGAAATACCCTGGCTAAATCTTGGTAAGCCGGTGGGATGCCGGTAGATTCGGGAGCAATTGGAGCGTGCACCGCTGACGAAGCCAGGGGGGTATGTCATTAGGAGGTGAGTTTTCCCCCCAATTCATGTGTTCTCCACAGGGAGGGTCAGTGAATTCTAAGATCCGTTCTTTCCAAATGAATTTTGGTTCATGCAACAACAACCAAGGCATGCCCAGGACTATGGAGTGTTTGGCCACCGGCGCCAGAATAAAACTAATTTTCTCCCAATGGTCAGCGCAGCGGAGGAGGACCGGTTGCGTTTTGAACTGGGCCGGTCCTTCGGCCCCGAGAGGGCTGCCGTCCATTTGGGTGAATGGTATGGGCTTAGCCAGGGGGACTCGGTCTAGTCCAAGTTCCTCCGCCACCTGGGGCCGCATTAAACAATGGGAGCACCCAGAATCTACAAGGGCTGAGGCTATAATACGAGTGTGCTTAGCGGGGTTGGCCAGAATCGCTTGAATCGTAATGGGAGCGCTGCCTTCACTCACCGCATCTGGAGTCGAACCCATATCCATGGGGGCTGAAGAGAGGCAAACAGCTGCTTCCCCCTCTTCTGGGTCGCCTTCGGTAACCGCCTTAGACGAGCCCGTTGGGGGCGGCCCGGATTTGCGTGGTGGCTTGGCAGATGGGGTGCGCGCGGCCGGAGCGGTTGGCTTCTGTTTTTTCGGGCAGTTGGCAGCTAGATGACCCAGTCCTCCGCAGTAAAGACACAATCCTAGACGGCGACGGCGCTCAGAGGTGGTTTCGGTAGAGGCTGCTGGGCTTGGCTTGCGAGTCGCAGCGGTGGTCGTAGCGGCGGGTTTTGGGCGTGGGCGGCCCCCGGCACGAGCGTAATCCAAACGAGACGCCACTTGAGATCCTAATTCGATCCAATCAGCAATAGTGCGGGGGATCCGAATAAGGAACACCGTTGCACGCAGTTTGCCGTCGACGGCATCCGAGAAGTATTCACATTTCATGCGCTCAGGCCACTCAGGAGGGAGTCGAGCAGCCGCCGCACGAAATTCACGGGCAAATTCGGCAAAGGAGCGGTTGCCTTGCTGAATAGATTTGATGGTGCGGATGGCTTCATTTTCAGCACCCGGATCTTGGAAGCGAGCCCTTAAGGCTTGGAGGAACGCAGGCACCGTGCGAGTATCCTCCCCTTGCAGATCAAAAAGAGTCACAAACCAGTCGGTTGCCGCTCCATCCAAGACGGAACCGATGTCCCGTATTTTTTCGCGTTCAGACCGGTACAAATCGTCATAGTCCTCCATGTGGGCATCGAGTTGTAGGATGAAGTAGGGGAGTTTGGAAGCGGTCCCATCGAAACGGGCAGGTATTGGAGGTCTGTAATATCCTCTCTCCACAGCCCTTGGCGCCCGCTGAGGCGGCGGTTGCGCAGGTTGAGGCAGCGGCGCAGGGAGGGCCGGAATCGGTGGAGGTGGGGGCACCAACGCCGGCGCCGCTGGTGTTCTGGTGGGAGCAGGTCCTTGGAAGGTGGCAGATACGCGAGTAGCAGGTCCCAGCAGCGTCGCCCCTCTGGCGTTGGCTGTACCAGTGACAGCGTAGACTCCAACTTGGGGCATCTTGTCCTGCTGCTTCTTCAGCTCCTTTTCCAAGGCGGCTAAGTCTCTTTCCTTGCGAGTCAAGGCATCCTGGTGCGCATGCAAAGCTGCTTTCTCTCGTTCCAGTTTGGCCAGTTCGTCTCGTTGAATAGCTGCAGTTAGTTCACTTTGCGTACGCATGGCCTTAACGCTTTCGCGTTGACGCTCTAAGTCCAGTTTGGAGTGTTCCAGGACCTTATCATGGACTGATAGATTCTGCATATATTGCCGTTGCAGCGCGTCTTTGGCACGGTCCAATTCGAGTTGGATTTCTTTGCGCTGCTGTTCCCGGTCTTTTTGCAGGTTTTCACGCTCTTGCTGCAGCTGCTCCCGTTCCTCTTCCCATAGCTGGCGTTCACGGGCCCATGCTTCCTGGGCATCTCGCAGTCGGCCCACTTCCTCATCCCAGCTCTCTTTTGACGGGAGGGGGAATAGATCCGGATGGGAAGGCAGGCTTTCTTCGGATTCCTCTTCATCAGAATGCAGCACCTCGTGGCCACCGGCGGCTCCACGGGGCGCCTCAGGTGCAGCTGCTGATCCGGGATCTGGGGGGTCCGATCGGAAGCCGGTACGGATACCCCTCCCAATCCCCGATATAGTCCCGGTTTCAACGGTGGTCTTAGGACGGGCCCCAGTGCTATGCCACGGTGGATTCTTGGGAGCATCACCAAAATATGAGTCCAGGAATCGTTCAATGGACTCCTGTGTTGCCGCATGAAAGGTGGTCAGGCCCGTCTCCTCCGTGACAGGTTGCATCTGAGGTTTGTAATCCACACGGAAACGGGCAGATATCCGATCCACAGGCGCTCGATCCATAGACAGCGCCCCAAACGACTCATGCAAGTCCACATGATCGTCTCCTCGTCCCTCGTCCCAACGGAGTAAGGGAAGACTCGTGTTGATACGAGGACGGGAAAGAGTTACCAGCGAGACCCGTTCTCCCGCCGGTTCCTCCAAATCCATAAGGGAAAGCTCGGAGCCCTCTTTGGGGGCTACCGCACGTTCCACAGATTCAGGAATATTCAACCTCTGCATGCCGAGACACCAGAGGTCCGCTGCACTGGGAAGATAGATGAACTAGGATTCCTGCCACAATGTAAGGAATTCCATAGAAGCAGAAATAAAAGGCTTTTTGGTGTAAAAGACCGTTTATTCAGACATCCTAGAAATCTCACGTACACGACGTGGCAGGAATAAAGTCTCCCGCCAGAAGCACAGGTTATAACTCTGTCCATCCCATCCCCCCTCCCGGATTCCCATGGGAACGGAGTTCTCATCTCTCTCGCAGAGATAAGGTCTCCGCCAGAGTCTCCGCCGCAGATGCTGGCCCATCGCCCGGGTTATGGAATTCAGTCAAGGCCAGGCGGCTGTCCTGAACATCAACACCATTGAATCCTTTACAGTGTTTAGCAACAGGAGCAAGGATGAAACTTATTTTCTCCCAATGGTCGGCACAACGGAGAAATACTGGCTGGGTTTTAAAACGTGCCGGACCTTCACCGCCTAGAGGGCTACCATCCATTTGGGTGAAGGGAATGGGTTTCACCAAGGGGACTCGGTCTAAACCAAGTTCGTCGGCCACTTGTGGTCTCATGAGACAGTGGGAACAGCCCGAGTCCACAAGTGCGGAAGCCAGAATGTGCGTATGTTTACTTGGGTTGGCTAACACGGTTAAAATGGTAATGGGAGCACTGCCTTCACTCACCGCATCTGGAGTAGGGCTAATGTCCTCGGGTGCTGCTGACAGGCAGAGTGCTACATCTCCGTCCTCAAAAACTTCCTCGATAGCGGCTTTAGACGATCCCTGAGGCGGCGGACCTGATTTACGTGGAGGCTTGGCTGCCACGGGGCGTGTAGTCGGAACTTGGGGTTTTTGTTTCTTCGGGCAGTTGGCAGCCAGGTGGCCAGGTCCCCCGCAGTAAAGGCACAATCCCAAGCGGCGATGGCGTTCCGAAGTGGTTTCAGCTGCGACGGCAGGAGTTGATTTGCGAGTACTTGGTGCTGGTGTTGTGGCAGGTTTTGGGCGTGGATGGGAACGGGTCAGGGTCGGGATTAAGTTCCATCTCAGACGGATTTCTTTCGATTCCTCCGACCGCTCCACGAAGCTCTTCCATCCGCTCACTTGCTCCCGGCTCTGGAGCCGCAGTTTTAGTATGGAACCCTCTACCGATCATCGACCCGACCCGCGTCATTGTTCCAGCCTCAGCCATAGTCTTGGGACGCGCCCCGGTACTATGCCACTGCTGCTCCTTGGGGATATCATCAAAGTACTTGTCTAGGAATCTTTCCATGGATTCCTGGGTGTCAGCATGGATGGTCGTTAGTCCCAGTTCCTCAGGGACTGGTTGCATTTGGGGTTTGTAATCCACTCGTTGTCGGAGGGAAACGAACCGGTCGACAGGCGCCCGATCCATGGACAATGCACCAAACGTTTCCTGCATCTCCACGCGATCGGACCCACCTTGTTCATCCCAATGAAACAA